>NW_022985193.1:0-62182 GCF_010093535.1 Lindgomyces ingoldianus
GTCAAACGTTCCTCCTGTCTTGACAGTAGGTGCGCATATCTGACAATATGCCTCTGAGTGGATTCATACCGCATTTGGACCTATTGTCTTGCCTGCGCTGTTACACTAAGGATACTTAGTTATAGACTTCTTAAATAAGTTAGGTACATAGTAATAAGTCTGCTAGCACACATAAGCAGTTAGCATAAAGGAGTAGTCTGTTTCCTATCTAATACTAGTAGGGTAAGAGTTTTTACTTTTACATAAAAAAGGCTTAATTTTTTTAAAGTAATACCTTAATTAATTCTAAAAAATCTAAAGACATAACTTAGTTTAGTCTTTTTATAATATTTAGTGTAGCTACTTAAGTTATTGTTTAAGTAATATAGTACTAGGCTAGTTTAGAGTTAATTTAGGGGTGTAGTTAGTGTAGTCTTAGTAAGACTCTTAACTTATTATTAGTTTAAGCTGCTCTTAAATTTTCTACATCTTATTTATAATAAGTAAGAATGTCTGCTCTAGTGTTGTTCTTACTAGAAGTGTACTTAATTTAGAAGTAATACTAAGCTAACTTTTTAGCTTAATAAACCTAATAAGCATTTAGCACCTTTATTATTATAAAGTACTTTAATAAATAATAATTAGTATATACTAAAGTGCTTATTACTATAAATGTAAGCTTAGCCCTTTATTATTTAAACACAGTAATAATTGCAAATAGCTTTTTATTATATATCTTTTAGTTTAGCTCTAAACTAGATAGGACCTTGCTATAAAATAATATAAAGCACTAATTTCTATCTACTTGTTTCTAAAAAAGGACTTTTACTACTACTTTATTAAAAGCGTTAGTTTTAATTTTAGTTTATAATATAAAGTTAAAATAGTAGAGTATAGGTATACTTAGTAGTGTAGACTTTAGCTTTTTAAAAGCTACATTACACTCTAAAGTCTATATAAAAGGGGTAGTAGAGCTTTAAAGCGCAATAATTAGTTTTACTATATAAATTTTTTTTAGAATAAATTGCTAATAAAATCTAGTAAAGCCTAAGAAGAATTTTACACCTGTTATAGTAGTAGGCGCCTACTAGTTGCGTAGCACTTTTACTTTCTTTAGGTTAACCTCTAGTCCTTTATTTAAAAGTATATAGCTAAGATACTTTATTTAAGTAATATAAAATTTACTTTTTTTAATCTTTACTTATAATTCTGCTTACTAGAGCCTTTCTAAAACTTTTTTAACATAAAGAATATAAGTTGCCTTATTTTTAGAGTAGATAAGAATGTTATTAAGATAAGTAATATAAAAATTATTTAGATAGTTAATTAATACATTATTTATATAGCGCTAGTAAGTTGCTAGACTATTATATAATCTAAAAAGTAAAACTTTACACTTATAGGTTTTATATTATGTCTAAAAGGTAGTACATTTCTTAGAGCTTAGATCTATTCTAATTTTATTAAAGGCTGTGTAAATATTAAACTTAGTAAAAATTACTGCCTTAGTAAGTTTTAATAAAAGTTTGTCTATGCATAGTATTAGATACACATCTTTATAAGTAAAAGTGTTAAGTTTGTAGTAATTAACATAGATACATAAGTTGCTATTTAGTTTCTATACATAAAAGATAAAAAATATAAAAGAGCTCTAACTTTACTTAATAAAGCTATATTTTAGATTATCTATAATGTATTTCTTTATTGCCTCTAGCTTCTTAAGGTTCTGTTTGTACAACAGACTGTAACTGTTAAGAAGAGGCTTTATAAGGACAATCTTATAGTTATATAGACAATGTACTAGTAGCTAGTAAGCTGCTGTGTAGCTAAATACATCTTAGTACTAATAGTATTTAGAGAGTAATTAGAGGTTTACTAATGCTTTAGTTTTATGTTTAGTGTTTAACTATAAAGCTTACTTATCTTTAATTAACTACTTAATTTTATAAATAAAAGTTAAAAAGAACTTATTTTTTTTTATATTAAAATAAAAAGTATTTACTAAAATTAGAGTAATAGTAGCTAAACAGACCTCTTTTAAACCTGTTCTAGACTTTTTAATAAATAGGTAAAAAAACAATTTAAGTGTTTTTAGACTATAAATAATAGGAGATCTATATAATTTTAGTAGCCTTAGTAAACCTTTAATGCAGTAGATTATTAGGCTACATAACTACTAAAATTAGTCTTTTTCTTATAGTGTGTTGCGTTGTTTAATATCTAGCTCTACTTTTTTATTACGCGTAGGCTAGGTTAATTATATAAGTAAAAGTAGTAAAAGTTTATAAGTAGGTAAATATTTGCTAGGCTATATAATCTAATTTCTTTTTATATTTAGATAAAGTTTAAAACAACATAACTATTTAATGCTAATAATGTAATTCTAGAAGCTAAGGTTTATAATAATAAAGAGGCAGTTTTAGATGCTTCTTTTATTAATTTGCATATACAGGCAGATATACTAGTAGATAGAAACTTAGATCTAATTTTAAAAGCTTTTAACTATAACTTTAAATAGTAAGTGTTAGATAGAGATATAAAAGTATTAAAATAAAAACTTAGCAGTTATTAAGTTAATAAATAGAAAACTATAGGTGCTAGTATTAACTAAAGGATTTAAATAGACTCTAATGCTTTTTAAATTTAAAATAGTAAAGACTTAAAAGTGTTTTTCTTTAAATAAGTGTAATAAATTAATGTTTAATAAATTATACTTACTTAAGCTTAAGATAAAAAGTTTTTTAGGTGTTACTATTTTCTATTTAGAAGGTATCTAAATTAAAATTATTTATGTCTATAAATTCTTCTTTAAAATCTTACTACTTTACCTTTATTTCTTATACTCTAGAGATAGAGCAGTTGCTAGTAAAATGTTTTAGTTTTTTATAATTATAATAGTTGCTAGGAGTTGTCTGTCTTTCTAGGGCAGGTGTCTAGCTAGATTGTCTATAGGTAATTAAAGTAGACTAGAGTACTAATAGAGGTGCAGGTTAGAGTGCACTAGAATAGTATACTGCCTTAGATGTATTACTAGAAACTTTTTAAAACTAATTTATACTAGGTCTAATAGTAGACTGTTAGGTAAGATTAACAGTTTACTTTAAAATAGCAAGAGTATTTTTTCTTTCTATGTTATAAGCTATTAAGTAGGCTACTATAGTCTTAAAAAAGCCCTTTTAAGTGTGTTTAAAACCTAAGTTTAGTACTTTTAAGCTAAGTAGTATTTTTTTTTATAGGTAGAAAAACTATTTTAACTTTAATATAAACCTTTTAACAGCAGCACTAATAAAGTAAGCTTTAAAAGTAAAAAACACTTTTTTTTTACTTATCTTTAAAGTCTAAAACGCTTATTGCGCCTCTGTCTTTTTATTACTAGTAATAAAGTATATTTATAAAAGCTTAATTATTTTTTTATGTTTTTAAACTAAAAGTTATCTAATTTAGCTAGGTATCTAGGCTCTAGGTATTCCTTTATAATACTAGCAGTGTGTCCCTATACTAACGCTATGCGTGCATGCTTACTCTAATAGTAATCTAAATTAATATTAAGTCTGTTTATAATAAAGGCTTACTATTATTTAAATGTAAGTTTTTTACTATCTATAAAGTTTTTAATCTTAGGCGTGTGTTTAGTAAGGTAGCTTTAAAAAAGCTTAAAAGTGCTAAAAAGGTTTCTTACTATTAGTGTAGTAGAGGTAATTTAGGGCATTATTAGAGGTAATTTAGTAGTTAGTAGGGGATAATTAGGACTAACAGTTTTTAATTTAGTTAGCTATTTAATTTATACTTTTAATTAAGTAACTTAGTTTTTAAGGGCTATGCTACTAAAGTTTAACTCTAAATCTAGTAGGTTTTTAGCTTTAAGTCTTATAATAAAAAGTTTAGCTGTTAAAGTTAGTAGTAGTTTAGTTCTAAAAGTAGGCATCTTACTTTAGCTATAGGTAGAATAGGTTGCAGTCTTTATAATAAAATCTAATAGTAGTTAAAAGTTAGGCATTAGTAGTTATCCTTAATCTTAATAAGTTATTAGTAGTCTTTAAGTTTCTACCTTAGCGCACTTTTTACAACTTTTCTAAAAGTAATCTTAATTATAAAGAAGAAAAAGTTCTAAACTTAAAAGCTTTAGTTAATAAAAAGTCTTTAGGATTTTATTTATACTAACTAAATAATTTAATATAATAGTATGTAAAAAATTATAACCTAAACTAAATTAAATATGTTTTAAAGTTAGACATAGTTAAATAAATAATTAATGTAATATTATTAATAAGGCTGTTACTAGCAACAGCAAGTTTTCTAATATAATGTAACAGTGTAGGCAAGATAATAGGTCTAAATGCAGTATAAA
The DNA here is from genome assembly GCF_010093535.1 of Lindgomyces ingoldianus. NCBI lineage: Eukaryota > Fungi > Ascomycota > Dothideomycetes > Pleosporales > Lindgomycetaceae > Lindgomyces > Lindgomyces ingoldianus. The sequence goes on from NW_022985193.1 coordinate 4,328, forward strand.
TCTACTTAGAGGCATATAAGAGTGCGTAGGGACTTAGAGACCTAAGAATACTAATAACACCTATAAGCCTTGTACGTAGGATATTAGAAAACTACTAAGCTAGCTACAGGGGCAAGGTGTGACTAAATACATAAGGGAATAGGGGTAACTACAGGGGACTAGGTCAAGTCATGGTTAGGGCTGATACAGGGACCCTTCAGATAGGATCTAAGCAACCTAAGATAGAACAATTTGTAGAATTGTTATAACTACCTATAAAGTATAGCTACTACTACCTTAGACATTAGCATAACAGGCGCTTTAGCTGCTAGCACTAGCTAGACCTCTACAGCAACTAAGGAAGCATAAAATTAGTAAATACTATATCTTTATAATAAGCTTAAATAGCTTAAGCAACACCTTTAGTAATAAGCATAATAAGGGCCCTTAAATATCTACTAGCTACAGGCCCTTTAGCTAGAAGTAGCTAACTTTAAAAACATTACTTAAAAAAAAACTATTATAAAGTCTAAAAAGACTCTACACTTAGCCCCTTTTAAAGCATTTAATAGCTTTGCTAAAGACTTAAAACCTTTCTTTATAAAATGCTACCTCTACATGTAATACAACAAAGGTGCCTTTAAAATAGATAAAAAAATAATTTTATAAATAAGCTTATACTTAAAAGAATTACTTGCTATTTAGTTTTAGCTCTACACTAATAACTAAATAAACTATAAGGTAAATAGTAAACCTTTACTACTAGAAACATAAAAAGTTTTTAGAAACCTTAACTTATTTAAAGCAGCCCTTACTATAATTTATAGGCTAGTTAATAAAGAAAAATAAGTAGTTAATAAAATAGACGCTTTCTAATAAAAAGGCAGCTCTGTTTAATAATACGCAGCCTACTTTAGAGAGCTGCTAGCTATCTGCAGATAGACTAATAAAAAAGCTATAAAATAAATATTCTATAATAAGCTTTTAGACATAATTAAAAATAAATTTACTTACACTAAAAAGCTTAAAAGCTTTAAGGATTATATTAAGAAAGCACTTACTTATAATAAAAGACATGCTAAATAATATAAAAAGAAAAAAGTAAGTGTAACAACTTTAAAACCTAACTAGTTTTAGAAGAAGAAAGAAACTTTATAGTTTAATAGTAAACTTATAGACCTTAGTTACATAAAGCATATATATAGCTTCTTAAAGAAGAAAAGCAGTTCCTCTAAAAGTATAAGGCTACCTCTAAACAAAAAATAAAAGAAATAGCTTAAAAAAAAGGCATATCTTAACTATAAAAAAGTAGGCTACTTCTATTAAAAATGCCTAGACTTTAAGTAACTAAAGAATAAAAATAGCAGGTTAACTATAAAAGCTATGTATGTTAATAGAGGCTTAACACATAAAGAAATATATAACAAGCTTAATAAATAACTTTGCTAGAGATGTAGAGCTAATTATAAATCCTCTAACTGTCTAGTAGACTATTAGAAGGTAAAAGTCTAGAAAAAAGACAGTATCTCTAGGGCTATTAAACAAGCTGTAGTTCTTAAAGGATAGTAACACCTAACATAAATAGCTAACTACATTAAAAATGTAAAAAAAAAAAAAAAGAAATAATACCTTTTTAAACAAAGCAGACTAGAAATCTTACTAAAGAAACTTAAATAACAGTTTAAATAAAGAAACTATTAAAAATGTAAAGAATTCTATAACTATAACCTTTATAAAATAAAACTTTATAAAGTAATTCTTAATAATAACTATAATACTTATAAAGTTATAAAGAAGATTGCTATAGTCTACTATAACATCTTAAATAAAAAAGAATAATAAAAATTCTTTAAAAAGATTTTAGTAAAAGAAAAGGGCTCTAACTAGCATTTAACACCCTTATAAACTCTAGCCCTATTAGAAGAATAACTAGACACGCTACCTCTAGCACTAGCAGTAATAAGAAAAAAGCTAGAGCTATAATAAATTTATAGATACTGTATTCCTTGCAGAAGCAGAAGACATAACGCCTACTACTGCAGATATAAGAGTTATCCTCTATAAATAATCTAGATAAAAGAGTATCCCTAATAGGCCTAGGTACAACCTATTCCTATCCGCACTAATCTAGAATAATGCTTATACACTTAGTACTTTTGCATAAACAAGTACTGCGCGCAGCACTAGCTAACTAAACATTAAGCTAGCTAGTAGCTAATAGGCGCATAAGAAAGTAAAAAGTTTATAGATACTTTTACAGGACTAGCTATAATATATAAAATGCTAAACTGTTAACACTGCAACACAGGTCTACTCTATAAAAAGAAACCTTAGACTAAATGCAAAAACACCTTTAACTGCGCCTTCTACTATTTCTAGTAGAAAGCTAACTAGTAAAATAATTAGCTCTTATGCTACTATAAAGTAGAAAGCATTAACTGCCTAGTTAACAACTATATAGTAAAAGATTACTAGTAATTTAAAATTATAGCTAACTAAGTAAATAAATAAATACATAGCCTTTTAAGCATTAAAGAAGATAACTTTAGTATAAATTATAATAAAGTCTACTACAATATAAAAGTCTTAGTAGCAGTAAAATAGAGGCTAGGAAGAAGCCTAACAGCTAACTGCACACTTAAATTTTTTAAAGGAATAGTATGTAAAAGCTTTGCACTAATTAACAGTAGATGCACGTTTACAGCAATTAACTTTAAATAGGTTAAGGATTATAAGATACTATACTAAATAAAAAAGTAACTCTTTTAGGTATCTTTAGTAGACACATCCTTAATTAAATACAGTAGAGGAAAAATCTAACTAGAAACTAAAAAAGTAACTTTAAAAACTAATATAACAACTAACTATATATCTCTAAGCATATTGCTACTTAGAGGAAAATACTAGATTATATTAGGATATAATTAGCTTTATTGTCTGTACGCAGCAGCAGTGTTGCGGCCTGGATACAAGCAATCGCGCACAAGCAGGATCACATATCTATGTTACATAATGCTTGTGCGCAAACCTTTATGCGCAAACATCTAGATATCCCTTTTTTTTTCTGTATAAAGGAAAGATAAGAGTAATAAAACTAGAAACATGTTGCTTTTACTTTACCTACCTTATACACTATGCACACTATACACTACTTTTACTTTTACTACTTAAGTGCTTATACTATAAGCAGCTAGCTATTAGAGCCTATTTAACACTAATTAGTAGTTAATTTAATTAACTATAAATTAGTAAGAGTAATAACAAAGTACTTATACTTTATAAGGTACTTTATTTTGTTACTTAGTTTTTAGAAAGAGTAATAATAGAGCACTTACACCTTATAAGGTACTTTATTTAGTTACTTATCTTTTAAAATAGTAGATTAATTCTTTATATTATACAGTAAGCTCTACTACTATATAAAGTAAAAAGAAAATAGTATAAAACATATACTAAAGCTATTAAAGCTGTATAACCTAGCAGCTAGATAATAGCAGATTAATCTTTTATATTATATAGTAAGCTCTGCTACTATACAAAGTAAGAAGGAGATAATATAAAGTCTAACACTAAAGCTATTAAAGCTGCACAACCTAGTAGCTAGATAATAGTAGTACCTACATAATTTACTAGAAAAGCAATTAACTATACTATTATAATAAAATTTTACTAGTAACTAACAACTTTATATAATAATAAAAAAAATAAAGAATAATTTTTATTATATAAATAACTTATAAAAAATATAAAAATATTAAAAGTAACACTATAAAATAAGACTAGCCTAGAGTACTAGAATAATAAAATTAATATGTTAAAAGCTCTAATAAGCTTATAAACTTAATTATATATAAGTTATATAATTACTAATTTATATATAATAACTTAAAAAGGCGCTACTTTTCTAAGTTTATATATAAAAGATTTTAAAAAATAAATACTATAAAACTTCTTAGCACTTAGCTACACATTTAAAAAGAAGCTTATATAAGTACTAAAAAATAAAATAATTACACTATAGCTAAGTAATAAAAGTACCTAAGCCTAAAAGCTATATAATATAGCATAAAAAAAAGTAATTGCACTAAAAAAGCTTTATATATAACTTTTATTAACGTACCTAACGGGTTGGCCGGCCACACAGGTTGGCCGGCCACTTTTGCCAAGCCCCCACTAATACCACCCCATTCTCTCGCAAAACAGCCCACTTTAGCCCTATATAGAGTAATACAACACAAGATATTATTTAGAGTCTACTTCTGCTACTTACTTACATGTATGTAAGTTATGCCTAGTCTAATTGCACTGCCTGCATTGCCTTTAACTTAGCTTACCTCCTTTAGCGCGCACCTGCGTCTTTAGCTTCTTCCTATTACTACGCGCTCTAAACTTCTTTAGAGCAGTTAGACAAGCCCTATCCTTAACTATTAAGGTCTTTTCTGCCTAAATCTGCTTTCTTTTATGCAATTTATGTTGCATAGCAGCCTTATTTACTACTTAAAGCTTTATAATCTTATAGCCTACTTTGTTGTGTTAATGCTCTAAATAACTATTGTCTACTCCCTATTACCTTACTATATTGCCTTTAGCTGTCCTTGTCTCTCTAAAGCTGTAATAACTGCTCTAGTTAATATCTAGCCTATTATAAAGCCTAACTTGTTAAAGTTATACTTGTCTTTATTCTAGATACTGTACTTAGCTTTTATGTTAGCTACTAGGCAAAACTAGCCCTAGATAACCTCTAGATCCTTATAAAGCGCTCTCTTATAATTGTACTTATAATTAAACTTTATTGTAAACTTAGGGCAGTGCTTAACCTACATACTAGTCTAGTTTAAGCTAACCTGGCCTAGATTACGCTCTGCAGGCAAGGAATTAGCTATATTAGCTACAGCTGTAAGCCTAGGGGGAAATCTGCGCGTAATAAGCTTAAGTATGTACTTAACAACTACTTTCTTCTTAAGCTTAGTTAGATTCCTTAATTTAGGCTAGCATTCTGCTTGTAAAGGCTGTCTAGCGCGTTAATTGCTTAGTGTTGTGTGAGAGATATTATAGATAGCTGCAGCGCGTTGTAAGAAGAGTTTTAAGTCTTGTTTAAGAGCCTAAAGAGCAAGCTATATCTAACGTTCTTTAGAAGATTTAATCTAGTGTTGTTGTTAAGGCATTATGTAGATAGGTAGAGGTTGGTGGGGGCTTGGCAAAAGTGGCCGGCCAACCCGTGTGGCCGGCCAACCCGTTAGGTACGTTACTATATAAAGCTTTACACAGAAGTAGACTAAACATAATGCTGCTAATAACACTAAATATACTAGTATTACTTACTCTTACACTTTAGCTAGCACTACACTAATTACTATACAAATAATACATGCTACCCTACCTAACGCCTGCTCTACACCCTTAATTATACACACTACTAATACTACCTGCATAATCTATACTACATTACAACTTGTATAAACTTCTACCTTAAAAAAAAACTACTAAAGAAAAACTCTTAGTAAATAAGATTATATAATTTTAAAAAGTATAAAAAAAATAATAACTATATAAGTTAACTATATAACATCTTTATAAATAAAATAAAGATTTTTATTAATTTATGTTAATAGCTAAATATCTAGGAAACTTAGTACATAAATATCTTTCTAAATATTCTAAAAAGTTATGTAAATATGTACTATATGCATAACATAGGCTTTAGACATAACTAAAAGCATTTATATAACACTTTAAGTAGTTACTTTAACACTAATATAAACTATAGCTAGTACTAAACAGACTAGATAATAATAACTTTTATATAATGCTAATAAAAAAACTTTAATAAAAGTTTATATAAAGTTTTTAAAATAATAATTAATAAGCTTATACTTATATAAAAAGCACTAAAAATAAAATTCTAAGAAGATATTTTACTGCACACTGCTATTATATAAGCCTGTTAAAGATAACTAGAACTAGAACATGCTATATTTACTATTAAGCCCTTATATAAAGCTTTATTTAGTAACCTATAAGTATTACTTTAAGTTACTATAAACTAAAGAGTAAACTAATACCTCTAAAAACTGCCTAATGTATACTACATAGACTACTAATACAACTCTAGATAACAAAAAAAAGCTTCTCTCTATATAAAAAAAAAATAATATAGAAGATCTTTATTTAGGTTTAGGCTATAATCTAAAGACAACTACATGTAGATAAAAAAGTGCTTTATCTGCTATAAGAAAGAATGTTAGTTATTAAACTACACTTATAATAACTATATATAAGCAAAAAACTAGTATATTACCTTATATAAAGATTTCTATAATAAAACTTTATTATATAAAGCTATTACTTTGTACATCTAAGACTTTAAAAGTTACTCTAAGAAAGAAAATAATTTACATAATATAAAAAAAATAAAATAGAAAAGTAAAAATGCTAAAAAAGCTATTAACTACTTTACCTCTACTGCTTATCTACACTATGTAACAGGAAAGGACATCTACAGCATTAAACCTAAGAAGTATGCTAAGCAGTTTATCCTTAATAACTAATACTATATAGTATACTAAGGTAAACTATAGAACACAGGCGCAGTAAAGATCTCTACTGTTAGTAAGTTTTAACTTAAGGTGTATATATAAAAGAACTTATATATAGAAATTAATTAGACACTTAGCTAAATAAATATTAGCTTTAAAAGCTAGACACTAAAAAAATTAATTAGTACTATATAAATCTAGAACTTAATTAGTCTAGTTATATACTACATTTTAAAGACTTTAACACTATTTTTACTATTACTAGCAGATGCTAACTAACTTAGAGCATACTTTAATAACATTTTAAATATTATTATATATAAAAATAAAACTACTATTTTTATTATATAAAAATAAAAACACTTTTTTTTTAATATTAGTAAAAAAGAATTTATATTTTTTTTTACTAAATTAGAACTTTATTACCTCTACTACTAATTTAGACACCCCTGCATAGAGAGACTCTAGAAGATGCTAACTAGCGCTAGCTATAACATTAATGCTGCAGTGCTAGAAAAGATTAAGAAGTTTTACTACTTTTACTAATTATATAACTAAGCTTTATAAAAATTTAAGTTTATAATTAAAAATAACACTTACTTTAACTATAAAGTTGTTATTAATGTTATATAAATTAATAATAAAAATGTTTTACATATTATTAATATAGACATATTATTTTAAGCTACTACATTTCTAAAATTTATATCTACATAAGATACCTAAAATGCACTATGTAAATGCTAGATTAACACTTATTAAAAACCCTTAGACTATATTATACATAACTCTAGTATAAACTTTACTTTAGAGAATTTTTAAGCTTATATAAAAATTATAAGAGCTATATGTAGGCAGATGCCTATAAAAGTACATTAAGCAGTTAGAAAAGTTAAGTGCGCATATACACCTTTTTAATAAGTGTTTAACATTCTAAAGACTAAGCTAGGTAACTATATAGATAATAAGGCTATCCTATAAATAGCAGTTAAAGCTCTAAATAACATAGCTAGCTTGCATAGTCTAGTACCTACACTACTAGTTTTTAAGGTATACTTAAAAATTAACTTAGACTTTTTACTGTTACTAAACATTATTACATAAGTAAGCGCTATATAAAAGGTAATAAAGATACTTTAAAAAAACTATGTAAAAGTAAATATTAATTATATAATTAACACTTATAATAGCTTTATAACACATAAAGTTCTTAACTTTCTCTTTAGCTTAGAAATTATAGCATAGAAAAAAAAAAGGCTAAACTAGTCTATATAAAATTAAGAGCATTAAAAAAAGAGATATTATTATTAAAAAGAAAAATAGCTTACTAAAGCTTTAATATATATAAGTTAAACTATACTATAAAGAAAAGAAAAAAAATAACTTACTTATAATAAATAACCTAGATAAACTAATCCTTATACAAAAATTTTTTTTAAAGAAAAAAAAAAACAGCCTTATAAAAATGTTATAAAGGCAGAACTAAAGCCTACTATAGACTAAGCCTTTTAGAATAGCAATACTGCACTAGTGCAAAAAAAAGATATAAATACTAGAAGAAGTAAAAAGCAAAGAAAACCTGTATAAAGTCTAGACTAGGTATTTTTAACCTAGAAAAAGAAAAATAATTAAGCCTTATTTATTAAGCTTTATGTCTGTACGTAAGTATAGCTGTGTCTGTACACACATACAGCTAAATTAGGTTGCCTAAAACGTTAGCTATCTGGCCTATGCGTTAGGGGCTATGTGTACTTAAGAGCCCTCTTTCTTTATATAAAAAGAGAGGGCAGTAGTTAATAACTAAAAGATCTTTACTTACTTACCTTTTAGTACACCCTTTAGGTGTATGTTTATTTAATTAAACCTAGGTTAACTAACACTAATTAGTTTATTAATAAACTATTTTACTACAAAAGCTTAAACTTACTATATATGTAGCTATATAAAGAGGGCTTTTTAAGCCTTTGTAGAAAACCTATCTTTTTAATAGGCAGATTTACAAGGATTAATAAAACTACTACTGTATAAAAAGCTTACACCTACTGCGTGCGTAGCTATATAGAGAAGGTACAAAGAAGCTTACATCTACTATGTGTGTAGCTACATAGAGAGGGGTAAGTAAGCCTTATATGCGCCCTTAGATTAACTAATTACATAAAAACAAGATTAGCAACCTGCTGTGTGCATAGCTACACAAAGAGGGCTTATGTTACAGTCTATAGTTAGACTAGTGTAACCCCACTAGCAGTGCTCCACAATCTAGCTAGGTTAGAATAGGGCTTGCTTAAAGACTAGTTAGAGGACACAGAGGCAGCACAGCTGCCTAAGGTTATAGAAGAATGCACTGTCTAATAAGAGAACAGGCTGCAAGTTTAGGAAGTCTAAGGGAGCTTATAAAAGCCTCTCTTAGCAGGCTCCTATAAACTTCTACTAACTTCCCTTAGCACCTTAGCACATGTATATAGTTCTTATATTAAATAACTTTTAAAAAGTATGTTTAATGTTTAGTTTATTTTTTATATAAACTAAGTAGTATTTAGCTTTCTAAAAAGCTATAATACTATTTATATATCTTACACTATATATACCTCTAACCTTGTCTAACAGGACTGTTTAACCCTAGCCTCTTTACTGCTGCATATAGGGCAAACTATAATCTAGTCACTCTCCCTCCCTCTATTAGCCTAATAGCCTGTACGTAGGACTGTACACCCTACTAGATTAGCCCTTTCTACCTGTCTTACTTAACTTCTAGAAATATTATTAGACCTATGTGCTTTTTAAAGTAAGAATTATAACATTAAACACTACCCCCTTTAAAAAGTATAGTAACCTCTTAACATAACTTAGATTCTAATATAGCCTATGCTGTGCTATTAGGATCTATAAAAGTTTCTACTTAAAGTAAAGCTATTTTTATAAAATAGATTAACTTAATTTAAAACAACATTAAAAAACTTTAGCAAATTAGTAATAAAGTTAGTAAGTTACTAAAACTTAAGTAGAAAATAGCTAACCTTTATAAAAAAAACTATAAATTTATAAAACTCTTTGCCCCTTATTAACTCTTATAAGGCCTTTACTTAAGCCTACTAGATACATAAACTATAAGTTAAACTAGCAAAAGTTTAAAATATTTGTTACGATCTACAGTTAGACCAGCGTAACCCCACCAGCGGTGCTCCACAATCTAGCCGGTTTGGGGCAGGGCTCGCTCACAGACCAATCGGAGGACGCGGAGGTAGCGCGGCTACCCGAAATTATGGAAGAATGCGTTGTCTAGTAAGAAGACAGGCCGCAAACTAGAAAGAGCCTAAAAGAGCTTAAAGGAGCTTATAGAAACCTGTCTTAAGAGAGCTCCTATAAACTCCCCCTAACTTCCCTTAGCGTCCCTAGCACATGTATATAGTCCTTATAGTAAACAACCTTTAAAAGGTGTGTTTAACATTTAGTTTATTCTTTACATAGACTAAGTAGCATTTAGCTTTCTAAAGAGCTGTAATACTATTTATATATCTTGCACTACATATACCTCTAACCTTATCCGCAAGGACTGTTTAACCCTAGCCTCCCTACTGCTGCACATAGGGCAAACTATAATCTAGTTACTCTCCCTCCCTCTATTAGCCTAATAGCCTGTACGTAGGACTGTACACCCTACTAGATTAGCCCCTACCTTCTGTCCTACTTCTCCCCCCTAGAAATATTAACAGACCTAAGTGCTTTATAAAGTAAAAATTATAACATTAAACACTACCTCTTTAAAAAGTATAGTAACCTCTTAACATAACCTAGATTCTAACATAGCCTACACTGCGCTATTAAGATCTATAAAAGTCCCTACCTAAAGTAAAGCTGTTCTAGGAGAATAGATTAATTTAATTTAGAATAACATTAAAGAACTCTAGCAGATTAGTAATAAAGTTAGTAAGTTATTAAAACTTAAATAAGAAGTAGCTAACCTCTGCTAAAGAAACATAAACTTACTAAACCCCCTACCTTTTATTAACCCCTATAAGACTAACACTTAAGCCTACTAGATACATAAACTACAAGTAGAACTAGCAAAAGTTTAGAACATTTTAATAAATAAAGCAAGTGTTGCAGCTAAAAAGGCTTTAAGACTAGCCTTTTTTAAGCCTTTTAAAGGATTATCTAAGGACCTCTAACTATTTTTTACTAGATGCTACCTCTATATGCAGTATAATAAAGAAGCATTTTAGACTAATGCAGAAATAATCTCCTAGATAGGACTATACTTAGAAGGCCCTCTTACAATCTAGTTCTAACTCTATGCTAATAATTAGATAGACTTTAGAGCTAATAGCATACTACTTAACTTTAAAACTAAGGAAGTATTTAGTAGTGTTAAAAACTTTAAATTAGCCCTATTAGCTATCTATAGGACCTTAGATAAAAAAAGGATTATAGCTAATAGACTAGACTACATAAGATAAGGCAGTAGACTAGTCTAAAACTATGCAGCGCGCTTTAGAGAACAAATAGCTATCTGCAGATAGAATAACTAGAAAGCCCTATGCTGTATGTTTTATAACAGACTAAATAATAAAGTAAAAAATAAGTTTATGTATATAAACTAACTAACTACTCTTAAAGACTATATTAAAAAAGCAATAACTTATAACAACTGTTATAAGAAATGTAAAAGAGAAAAGAAATTAAAGGGAACTTTTTAGAAGCTAGAATTTATCTTTAAAAAGAAAGAGCTTTTTTAATATAACAAAGAGCTAATAAACCTAAGTTATGCAAAGCATACATAGAGCCCCCTTTTAAAGAAAAACTAAGTTCTAAGACGTAATAGGCCGCCTCTAATAAAGAAATAATAAAAGTAGTTAGAGGATAAGGCCTACCTAAACTGTAGAAAAGTAGGACACTTCTGCTAAAATTACCTAGACTCTTAGAAGGGGGAGAATAAAAATACTACTACAATAATAAAAGCTATTACTGCTAAATACAGCCTTATAGATAAAAAAATATAAAAAAGACTAGATAACAGACTTTACTAGTAATGTAAAAAAAACTATCTCTTAAATAACTGCCCTAAAGCGTATTAAGAAGTAGTTATTTAAAATTTTAGCAGCCTTAATATAGTGTTATAGAACCTTATAATCTTTAAAAGATACAAAGAAGAGACGTAGATCTAAGAATATATTATAAATGTCTAGAAAGAAGAAAAACGTTTCCCTTTCTAAGACTAGACCCCTAGTACTTTAGTAAGAGAGCTTTTCTAACAGTTTTAAGGATGCAGGTGCTAGAAGTGCAGGTTACAACATAACTACCTAAGCAACTGTATAGTCTTACTTTACTAAATAAATATAGGCAATAACTACTTAATATTTAACATTATCTAAAGGATAGCTAAAGTTAAATATAATATTATAAATAAAGAAAAGCAATAGTAATTCTTTACTAAGATTAAAGACTAAAAGCTAGAATAGCTAGGCAAACCTGCTAGGTTTAAAGTACTATAACTAGCGCCTAAAAAACTAGAGACACTGCTCCTAAGCCTAGTAATCTTCTAAAAGGCTCTTGTAATATAACAAAACTATAGGTAATACGTTTTTTATAGAAGTAGCAATTATAGCACTAACAGCTGCTAATAGAAAAATTACCCTATACAACTAGTACAAACAAAAGAATACCTATAGTAGACTTAGAAGAGTCCCCTTAACACATTACATAGACCTAACAATTGTCTATACCCTTAGTATTAGTGTACATAACAATACTGTGTTAAACACTAGAATAATAAACACTAAGTAAGATAGTAGCCTACATAGAAGAAGAACTATAATAGTTGCCTATAGCAAGGAACAGCCTCTGCCTGCAAAACTATAAACTGCTATACTTATTAGACAGCTCCCCCTTATAAATAAGAGGCATAGATAAAGTGTAATAAATAAAGAAACTATAGATTCTACTACTTCTAGTAAAAAGCAGCAAGAAAAAAAGACTACCTAACATTACATTACTTAGTTAAAGATTATAAATGTGAAGCAGCTAACTACTATAATTAAAAACATTAAATTTATAAAAAAAAAAAAAATAAGTTTAATAATAACTTATAGGATATTAATCTATACTTTCTTTTAAATAAGAAAGTTAAACATAACATATTAGCAGTAATTGCAGTAAGATAAGGGGCAGGGCACAGTCTAACAACCACCTTTACATACAGAGGATGTCCTAGACTAGCCCTTATAGATAGCAGATGCACCTTCACTGCAATAGATAAGAATTAGGTAGATAAATAAAGTATACTATTCTACATAAAGAAAAACCTGTTTAAGGTAACCCTTACTAATGCATTATTAATTAAGTATAGTAGAGGATAAATTAACCTAGAAACACATAAAAAGGACCTTAAAACTTTTAGCATAAGCAATTAAAAATTTATAAACATACTTAAGCTAAAAGGCAAGTATAATGTAATTTTAGGCTATAACTAGCTTAGAGCACATAACCCTGTAATTAATTAGAGAACTATAATAATAAAAACCTCTAACAACCACGCGCGCATAACCTAGTTAGTATGCTATAATAATAAATGCCTAATCTATAAATAAGTAAAGCAAGGTAGCAGTTACTACCTTAAAAAAAGAAAACTTTAGAGATTCCTTTACTAAGAGCTAAAAGCTTAAGTAATATAAATAATAAAGAAAAAACTAGAAGAGGTCTCTTATAATAAAATTAAAGTAGATAAAGATGTAGAATAAATTAGCGTTATCTAAACCTAGAATAAAGGCTGCATCCTACCTAAATATAAAGACTATAAGGATATGTTTAGAACACTAGAGGATCTAGAAGAACTACTACTACATTAGCCTTAAGACTATGCTATTAACTTAATAAAGAATTACAACCTAAAAACACACAGGCTCTGCCCCCTAACTAGGGCACAGAAGGAGGCCTTATAAGAATATGTTAACAGGATGTTAGTACAAGGCTATATCTAGAAAAGCTACAGCCCTATAGCTTTAGCAGTAGTCTTTGCAAAAAAGAAAAGAGAAAAAATTTAAGTCTATTAAGATTATAGGACTTTAAATAACAACATAATTTAAGACTAATTCCCTTTACTAATTATACAGGATATTATAAACTAATTAAAAGGAACTTAGTACTTTATAAAGTTTAATGTACAGGATAGATTTAATAAAATAAGAATATAAAAAAAAGATAAATAGCTTACAGCATTTAGGACCCTATAGAGGCTTTATAAATTATTAGTAATGCTATTTAGTCTAATAAACACTCTAGCAACATTCTAGTAAATTATTAACATAGCCCTTAACCTATACCTTAATGTCTTTACCCTAGTATACCTAAATAATGTCCTTATCTATTTAAAAGACACCCTAGAAGACTATGTATAGAAAGTATAAAAGGTTTTAGAATAACTTAGAAAGTATAGACTTTATCTGCAGCTCTCTAAATGCAAATTCTATGTTAATAAGACAGAATACTTAAGATTTATAATTAATAAAGAAGAAATAAAAATTAATCTAGCTAAAATATAGAAGGTGCTTAAATAGCTAGAACTAATAATAGTTAAGGAAGTAAAAGAATTCTTAGGACTATTAGGCTATGTTAGACAAATAATTAAAAACTATTTAAAAATTACTATACTACTAATAAACGCTATAACTAAGGAGCAGGCAGCAGCAAAGTTTGTTTAGACTTTAGAAATAAATAAAGCATTTACAACATTAAAGCAAGCTATAATAAACAAACTAGTACTAAGAATGTACAACCTATAATTAGATACAAAGATCTACACAGACGCATCCCTTAGAGCTAGCAGAGCTGCGCTATATTAGAAATAAGAAGACAGAAAATAGCACCTAGTTGCGTACTATTCTGCTAAGTTCTTAAGACCTAAAGCAGGTTATAGTATACCTAATAAAGAGCTAAAAGCAATATTAAACGCTGTAAGAGTTTAGGCTATAGAGTTACATAAAATAGCAAAACTATTTAATATTATAACTAACTATGTAAATTTAGTTATGTTTCTAACAGTAAAGAAACTATTACTAATGCATGTAAGATAGGCAATAAAGCTTACCTAGTTTAACTGCATTATTAAGCATGTCCTAGAAGCACAGAACTAGCAGGCTAACGCCCTTAGCTAGAGACTAGACTACTTTAATAGAGAAAAAGAAGGAACAAAGGAGTTCACGCTTTTTAAAGAAACTAATAAAAGGTAGATCTACAACAGACCTTAACCTATAGAAGAGGTCTACATGCTTATAGCTAGCAAGTAAGGATAGAAAAACCTAGTCTAAGAATATTATAAATCTCTAATGTTTAGACACCTAGGAATTAGCACCCTTTAAAAAAAGCTAAGGGCTGCTATATTATAATAAATACTAAAAATAAAGCAACTGTGCACTAAGGTGCTTAGAGAATGTAATATCTGCAATAGAAACAACTTATAAAGGCATAAAGCCTATAGATACCTTTAACTAATTAAAGTACTAAAGTTACTATAGATAATAATTACAATAGATTTTATTACAAGATTACCCCTGTCTAAAGAACTAGGGACAGACAGAATGTGCAACATAATTATAGTAGCCTTAGATAAAACTACTAAGTATCTACACACCTAGCCTTTAGAAAAAATAATAACTGCTAAGAAATTTATTTATAAGTTAAAATAAAACATAATATTAGTATATAAATGCCCTAAGATTATTATCTTTAACTAAGACAAATTATTTACTAGCAGATTCTAAAAAGTAGTAATGCAACACTTTAGTGTAACACATAAGCTATTAATAGCCTATTACCTGCAGATAGACAGTTAGACTAAAAAAGTAAATGCAGAGGTAGAAAGATATTTAAAGAAGTACATTTCCTACACTTAGGATAATTAGGCAAAATAGCTTCTAATAGCACAGCTATTTATTAACAATGTAGAATTAGCTATAACAAAAGAAACACTATATAAAGCTAATTTTAGATATAACCCTTACTTTACATTGCACAGAAATTAGCCTACAAATTTGCAGGAATTAATAGACTAACTAACAGACCTATGTTAAATACATAAAAAATTAGCTATAAAAGCTAGATCTAGCAGAGAAATAATAAAGAGATACACAAATAAGTTATAATAACTAAAACTAGAAATCTGTTTAGAAGACTATGTATATCTTAACACTAAGAACTTTAAGATACCTAGACCCTCTAGGAAGCTAGCAGAAAAAAGAATAAGACTATACAAAGTTCTCTAAACCTAACAAGACAACTGCAAGCTTAAGCTTCCCCTATATATAAAAATACACTTATAGTTCTACATCTCTAGACTAGAAAAAGCACTTAAAGAGATTCCCTTATCTACATAAAAATAAGAAGATAAAGAAATAGAGTATAAAGTTAAACATATTATTAGTAACTAAAAAAACTAAAAGGAGTTTCTAGTAAAATAGAAAGGGTAGCCTACTAGTAAAAACATGTAGAAACTAGCTAAGAATTTAAGGAACACGCAGCTGTTAGTACAGGGGTACCTCTAGGCTTGTCTAAAAGAAACTAGCTAAGCAATAAGGCACCTATATTAAAAGGAATAGCTACGTTATTACTAGATAGCAGCGGCCTTTAGAGACAAGTCCTAGCTAATAATAGTTAAGAAGGGGAATAGCCTCCTACTTTTACCTTAAGAGCTTCTATTTTATCTAAGAAGAAGAGATCCCCTTTTAGGTACTTTACACAACAAGTGTCTAACAGATTTAGTAATTTTTAGATATAATCTTATTTAGAACGCTCTTTATTTATTGCCCCTAGTATCTCCTCCTGCAAACAAAGCTGCTTCTAGTCCTGCGCTAGCTCTTCCTAGTCTTAAGCCTGTTACCTGTCCTATAACGCGCAATCTTAGGCCTTTAAGGCCTTAGCCTTACAAAGAAGCGCTTCTTTCTCCCTCTCTAGATAATTTTATACAGCATTAGAAATAAAGGTGTTGCACTTGCTGTACTTTTTTACACACTTAACACACTTATTTAAGGATAAAGTTAATATATAAGACAACTCTAAAGATTAGCAAGCGCTATAGGGCCTTATCTTTATCTAACAAAGAGGGTTAAAACAATAAGTGATATAAGGACAGCAGGACAAACAAGACTAACAAGCTATTTAGTATAAAATAGATAGATGTTAAGAGCGCCTTCTAGCAGACAGATGCCTACTTTATAAATAAACTTTTACTAACACAGTTGTGTAAGCAGAGCGGTAAGGACGCTGCTAGGGAGAGGGGGCAGCGTGTTACAATCTACAGTTAGACTAGCGTAACCCCACTAGCAGTGCTCTATAATCTAGCTAGTTTAGGGCAGGGCTTGCTTACAGACTAATTAGAGGACGCAGAGGTAGCGCAGCTACCTAAAATTATAGAAGAATGCGTTGTCTAGTAAGAAGACAGGCTGTAAACTAGAAGGAGCCTAAGGGAGCTTAAGGGAGCTTATAGAAACCTGTCTTAAGGGAGCTCTTATAAACTCCCCCTAACTTCCCTTAGCGTCCCTAGCACATGTATATAGTCCTTGCAGTAAACAACCTTTAAAAGGTGTGTTTAACATTTAGTTTATTTTTTATATAGACTAAGTAGTATTTAGCTTTTTAAAGAGCTGTAATACTATTTGTATATCTTGCACTACATATACCTCTAACCTTGTCTGCAAGGACTGTTTAACCCTAGCCTCCCTACTGCTGCACATAGGGCAAACTACAATCTGGTCACTCTCCCTCCCTCTATTAGCCTAATAGCCTGTACGTAGGACTGTACACCCTACCAGATCGGCCCCTACCTTCCGTCCTACTCCCCCCCCCTAGGAATATTAACAGACCTGAGTGCTTCACGAAGCAAGGATTGTAACAATATTTTAATAAATAGAGCAAGCGTTACAGCTAAAAAGGCTTTAAAATTAGCCTTTTTAAAGCTTTTTAAAAGATTACTAAAAGACTTTTAACTATTCTTTACTAGATACTATCTTTACATGTAGTATAATAAAAAAGCATTTTAGACTAACATAAAAATAATCTTTTAAATAGGACTACACTTAGAAGGCCCCCCTGCAATCTAGTTCTAACTCTATACTAATAATTAGATAGACTTTAGAGCTAATAGCGCACTACTTAATTCTAAAACTAAAAAAGTATTTAGTAGTGTTAAAAATTTTAAAGCAGCTTTGTTAGCTATCTATAGGACTCTAGATAAAAAAAAGATTGCAGCTAATAAACTAGACAACATAAGATAAGGTAGTAGACTAGTCTAAAACTATGCAGCGCACTTTAGAGAGCAAATAGCTATCTGTAGATAGAATAACTAGAAAGCTCTATGCTATATGTTTTATAATAGGCTAAATAATAAAGTAAAAAATAAATTTATGCACATAGATTAACTAACTACTTTTAAAAACTATATTAAGAAAGCAACAACTTACAATAATTGCTATAAAAAATGTAAAAAAAAAAAAAAATTAAAAAAAACCTTCTAAAAGCTAAAATTTGTCCCTAAAAAAAAAAAGCTTTTATAATATAATAAAAAGCTAATAAACCTTAGCTATGTAAAGCATATATAGAGCCCCCCCTTAAAAAGAAACTAAGTTCTAAGACATAATAGGCTGCCTCTAATAAAAGAATAACAAAAGTAGTTAAAGAATAAGGCCTACCTAAACTATAAAAAAGTAAGACATTTTTACTAAAATTACTTAGACTTCTAAAAGAGGGAGAATAAAAATACTACTATAATAATAAAAGCTATTACTGCTAAATATAGCCTTATAAATAAAAAAATATAAAAAAGACTAAATAATAGACTTTACTAGTAATATAAAAAAAACTACTCTTTAAACAACTATTTTAAACTATATTAGAAGGTAGTTATTTAAAATTTAGTAGCCTTAATATAGTGTTACAGGACCTTACAATCCTTAAAAAATATAAAGAAAAGACTTAAATCTAAGGATATATTATAAATGTTTAAAAAAAAAAAGAAATAATTCTCTTTTTAAGACTAAACTTTTAGTACTTTAGTAAGAGAACTTTTTTAATAGTTTTAAAAATATAAGTGCTAGAAGTGTAGGCTATAACATAATTACTTTAATAATTATATAGTTTTACTTTACTAAATAAACATTAGTAATAACTACTTAATGTTTAACATTATATAAAAAATAGCTAAAGTTAAATATAACATTATAAATAAAGAAAAGTAATAGTAATTTTTTACTAAAATTAAAGATTAAAAGCTAGAATAGCTAGGCAAACCTGCTAGGTTTAAAGTACTACAGCTAGCACCTAAAAAACCTAAGACACTGCTCCTAAGCCTAGCAATCTCTAGAAAAGCTCTTACAATATAATAGAACTACAAATAATGCGTTCTTTGCAGAAGCAGCACCTATAGCACTAATAGTTGCTAATAGAAAAAGCACCCTGTACAGTTAGTACAAACAAAGGAATACCTTTAGTAGACCTAAGAAAGTCCCCTTAACACATTACATAGACTAGACAAGTGTCTATACCCCTAGTACTAGTGCACATAATAATACTGTGTTAAACACTAGAACAATAAGCATTAAGCAGGATAGTAGCCTACATAGAAGAAGAACTACAACAGTTGCCTATAGTAAAGAACAGCCTTAGCCTATAAAACTATAAATTATTACACTTATTAGACAGCTTCTTCTTATAAACAAAAAGTATAGATAAAGTGTAATAAATAAAAGAATTACAAGTTCTACTACTTTTAATAAAAAGTAGTAAGAAAAGAAAACTACCTAATGTTATATTATCTAGTTAAAGATTATAAATGTAAAGTAGCTAACTGCTATAATTAAAAACATTAAATTTATAAAAAAAAAAAAACAAATTTAATAATAACTTATAAGACATTAACTTTTATTTTTTTTTTAATAAAAAAGTTAAATATAACATATTAGCAGTAATTATAGTAGAATAAGAGGTAAAGCACAGCCTAACAACTACCTTTACATATAAAGGGTAGCCTAGACTAGCCCTTATAGACAGCAGATGCACCTTTACTGTAATAGATAAGAAATAAGTAGATAAATAAAAAATACTATTTTAAATAAATAAAAACTTATTTAAAGTAACCCTTACTAATACTTTATTAATTAAATATAGTAAAAAATAAATTAACCTAAAAACTTATAAAAAAAACTTTAAAACTTTTAATATAAGTAATTAGAGGTCTATAAACATACTTAAGCTAAAAAGTAAATATAATATAATCTTAGGCTATAACTAGCTTAAAACGCATAACTTTGTAATTAATTAGAGAACTATAACTATAAAAACTTCTAATAACTACACACACATAACCTAGTTAGCATGCTATAATAATAGATGCCTAGTCTATAAATAAGTAAAGTAGGGTAGTAGTTACTACCTTAAGAAAAGAAAAACCTAGAAATTCCTTTACTAAGAGCTAAAAGCCTAAGTAATAAAAATAATAAAAAAAAACTTAAAAAAGTATTTTATAAAGAAATTAAAAAAAATAAAAACATAGAATAAATTAGCATTATATAAATTTAAAAAGAAAGCTGCATCCTGCCTAAATATAAAAACTATAAGAATATGTTTAAGACACTAAAGAACTTTAAAGAACTACTACTGCACTAACCTTAGAACTACGCTATTAACTTAATAAAAGATTATAACCTAAAAACACATAAGCTCTGCCCCTTAACTAGAATACAGAAGGAGGCTCTATAAAAGTACATTAATAGGATGCTAGCATAAGGCTATATCTAAAAAAGCTATAGCCTAGTAGCTTTAGCTGTAGTCTTTATAAAAAAGAAAAAAAAATCTAAGTCTATTAGGACTATAGAACTTTAAATAATAATATAATCTAAGACTAGTTTTTTCTACTAATTATATAAAATATTATAAATTAATTAAAAGGAACTTAATACTTTATAAAGTTTAATATGCAGAATAGATTTAATAAAATAAGAATATAAAAAAAAAATAAGTAGCTTACAGTGTTTAGAACTTTATAAAGACTTTATAAACTACTAGTAATGCTGTTTAGTCTAATAAATGCCTTAGTAATGTTCTAGTAAATTATTAATATAGCTTTTAACCTCTATCTTAATGTTTTTACTTTAGTATATTTAGATAATATCCTTATCTACTTAAAAGACACTTTAGAAGACTATATATAAAAAGTACAACAAGTCTTAGAATAGCTTAGAAAGTATAGACTTTACCTGCAGCTCTCTAAGTGCAAATTCTATGTTAAAGAAATAAAATACTTAAAATTTATAATTAATAGTAAAGAAATAAAGATTAATCTAGCTAAAGTATAAAAAGTACTTAAGTAGCTAGAACTTACTATAGTTAAAGAAGTAAAAGAATTTCTAAAACTATTAGGCTATGTTAGACAAATAATTAGAGACTATTCTAAAATTACTATACTACTAATAAACGCTATAACTAAAGAATAAGCTATAGCAAAATTTATTTAGACCCTAGAAATAAATAAAGCATTTATAGCCCTAAAATAAGCTATAACAGACAAACTAGTACTAAGAATATACAACTTACAACTAGATACTAAGATCTACACAGACGCATCTCTAAGAGCTAGTAGAGCTGCGTTGTACTAGAAACAGGAAGACAGAAAATAGCACCTAGTTGCATACTACTTTGCTAAGTTCTTAGGACCTAAAGCAGGCTACAGTATACCTAATAAAAAGCTAAAAGCAATATTAAACGCTATAAGAGTTTAAGCTATAAAGCTACATAAAATAGTAAAACTATTTAATGTTATAACTAACTATGTAAATTTAGTTATGTTTTTAACAGTAAAAAAACTATTACTAATGCACATAAAATAAGTAATAAAACTTGCATAATTTAACTATATTATTAAGCACATACCTAGAACATAGAATTAGTAGGCTAATGCTCTTAGCTAAAAACTTAACTACTTTAATAAAGAAAAAAAAGAAACTAAAAAATTTACTCTCTTTAAAGAAACTAATAAAGGATAGATCTATAATAGGCCCTAACCTATAGAAGAATTCTATATGCTTATAGCTAGTAAGCAAGGATAAAAAACTCTAATTTAAAAATATTATAAATCTTTAATGTTTAAACACTTTAGAATAAGCACCCTCTAGAAGAAACTAAAGGCTGCTATACTATAATAAATACTAAAGGTAAAGCAACTGTGTATAGAGGTGCTTAGAGAATGCAACACCTGCAATAAAAACAACCTGCAAAGGCATAAGGCATATAAGTACCTCTAACTAATTAAAGCACTAAAGTTACTATAAATAATAATTATAATAAACTTTATTATAAGATTACTTTTATCTAAGGAACTAGGGACAGATAGAATGTGCAACATAATTACAGTAGCCTTAAATAAAACTACTAAATACCTACATACTTAGCTCTTAAAAAAAATAATAACTGCTAAAAAGTTTATTTATAAACTAGAATAAAATATAATATTAGTACATAAATGCCTTAAGATTATTATTTTTAACTAAGATAAACTATTTACTAGCAGCTTCTAGTAAGCAGTAATGCAGCACTTTAGTATAGCACATAAGCTATTAACAGCCTACTACCTGCAGACAGATAGGCAGACTAAAAGAGTAAATATAAAAGTAGAAAAGTATTTAAGAAAGTATATTTTTTACACTTAGAATAATTAGGTAGCATAGCTTTTAATAGCACAACTAGCTATTAATAACATAGAGTTAGCTATAATAAAAGAAACACTATATAAAGCTAATTTTAGATATAACTTTTATTTTACATTACATAGAAACTAACCTATAGATCTACAAGAATTAATAGATTAGCTAACAGACCTACATTAAATACATAAAAAGTTAGCTATAAAAGCTAGATCTAGTAAAGAAATAATAAAAAAGTATATAAATAAATTATAATAACTAGGACTAGAAATTAACTTAAAAGATTATATGTATCTTAACATAAAAAACCTTAAGATACTTAGACCTTTTAGAAAGCTAGTAGAAAAAAAAATAAGACTATATAAAGTTTTTTAAACCTAATAAAATAATTACAAACTTAAGCTTCTTTTACACATAAAAATACACCTGTGGTTTTATATCTCTAGATTAGAAAAAGCACTTAAAGGAATTCCCTTATCTATATAAAAATAAGAAGATAAGAAAACAAAATATAAAGTTAAGCGCATTATTAGCAACTAAAAGAACTAAAAAAAATTTCTAGTAAAATAAAAAAAGTAGTCTACTAGTAAAAATATATAAGAACTAGCTAAGAATCTAAAGAACGCGCAGCTATTAGTATAAGAGTACCTTTAGGCTTGTCTAAAAGAAACTAGCTAGGTAATAAGGCACCTATATTAAAAGGAATAGCTATGTTATTACTAGATAGCAGCAGCCTTTAGAGATAAGTACTAGCTAATAATAGTTAAAAAAAGAAATAGCTTTTTACTTTAGCCTTAAAAGCTTTTATTTTATTTAAGAAAAATAAGTTTTTCTTTAAGTACTTTACATAACAAGCTTCTAGTAGATCTAGTAATTTTTAGATATAATTCTGTTTAAAACGCTCTTTATTTATTACTTCTAATATTTTCTTTTATAAACAGAGTTGTTTTTAAACTTAAGCTTATTACTTATCTTACAACATATAGTTTTAAGCTTATAAGGCCTTAGCCTTTTAAAAAAGTGTCTTTTTTTTTTTCTTTAAATAATTTTATATAGCATTAGAAATAAAAGTGTTACACTTACTATACTTTTTTACACATTTAATACACTTATCTAAAAATAAAGTTAACACATAAGATAACTCTAAAAACTAGTAAGCGCTGTAGGGCCTTATCTTTATTTAATAAAAAGAATTAAAATAAAAAGTAACATAAAAATAATAAAATAAATAAGACTAATAAGCTATTTAGTATAAAAAAAATAAATGTTAAAAATGCCTTTTAGTAGGCAGGCGCTTACTTTATAAATAAACTTTTACTAACACAGTTGTGTAAGCAGAGCAGCAAGGACGCTACTAGAGAGAAGGGGCAGTATGTTACAGTCTACAGTTAGACTAGTGTAACCCTACTAGCAGTGCTCTACAATCTAGCTAGGTTAGGACAGGGCTTGCTTAAAGACTAGTTAGAGGACACAGAGGCAGCACAGCTGCCTAAGGTTATAAAAGAATGCACTGTCTAATAGAAGAACAGGCTGCAAGTTTAGGAAGTCTAAAAGAGCTTATAAAAGCCCCTTTTAGCAGGCTCTTATAAACTCCTACTAACTCCTCTTAGCACCTTAGCACATGTATATAGTTCTTACATTAAACAACCTTTAGAAGGTGTGTTTAATGTTTAGTTTATTTTTTATATAAACTAAGTAGCATTTAGCTTTCTAAAGAGCTGTAATACTATTTATATATCTTACACTATATATACCTCTAACCCTATCTAACAGGACTGTTTAACCTTAGCCTTTTTACTACTGCATATAGGGCAAACTATAATCTAGTCACTCTCCCTCCCTCTATTAGCCTAATAGCCTGTACGTAGGACTGTACACCCTACTAGATTAGCCCCTTCTACTTGTCCTACTTAACCCTTAGGAATATTATTAGACCTAAGTGCTTCCTAAAGTAAAAATTATAATAGCTTACTACTAAGCCTTTATACACCCTAGAGCTTTCTATTAACACAGGCTGTGTAACTACTTACCTACTGTGTGTGTAGCTACACAAAGGAGATAATATAAGCTATATAATTAAAAACCTACTATGTGTGTAGCTATATAAAGAAGGCTTTTTATTAGCAGCCTGCTTTGTTAACACCCCCCCTTAAGAACAGCTATACAAACACACAACTAGCACCACCTACCCCCTCTAGACAACAGCTGTACAAACACAACTAGCCTTCCCCCCCCCTTCTCTCTCTTTTTTCTAACAGCTGTACAAACAAGCAACTAGCCCCTGCCCTAGAGCTAACCTGCTACTCTGCACAACAGCTTACTTTTTAAGAGCTACTATACAGTTAACTACTACTACTTAGACAACTACTGTACAAACGCAACTAGCACCTACCTTCCCCCCTTAATTAATTGCCTATATAAGAGGTAATAACTAACTAACACTTTTTTCCCTCTCTTTAGAGATTAATTGCTTACATAAAAGGTAATTAACTTACACCTCTTTTTAAGCTATAGTGTTTTTATACACTTTATATAAAAAGTTATTAAAGGTTACATG
Source organism: Lindgomyces ingoldianus (assembly GCF_010093535.1). NCBI lineage: Eukaryota > Fungi > Ascomycota > Dothideomycetes > Pleosporales > Lindgomycetaceae > Lindgomyces > Lindgomyces ingoldianus. Next base: position 29,083 of record NW_022985193.1, read on the forward strand.
TGTGTCTAAAATAATTCTACATAAAAAAGTAGATTTAGATCTTCTGCATAATAAGATAAATACAGACTCTCCCCTACTAAAATAATAAGCTTTATATGTAGTGTACATCCTCTTAAACATGTGTAAGCTACTAAGAAGAAAGTACATACTATAAAAGTAAAATAACTTTAAAAAATAGACAACACATAATTTTAACAACCTTTTTTATGTAGTTAAGTAAAAACTTTTTTTTACTTTAGCTAAGCATAAGCACTATTCTAGAGGCAGGTTAAATTATACATAAGCTAAAAAGCTAGAGAATATTATAAATAGAAGAAGCACTAAGGGTTAGCTTTAAAAAAAAAAGTAAAAAAGTAAAAAAAAAAAGAAAAAAAAAAAGTAAAATTAATATATAGATAAGTAAGTAACTTTATAAAAGTAAAAAGTTACTAGTGTTTATACATAAGTATAGCTGTGTCTGTACACGCGTATAGCTAAATTAGGTTACCTAAAACATTAGCTATCTAGCCTGTGCGTTAGGGGCTATGTGTACTTAAGAGCCCTCTTTCTTTATATAAAAAGAAAGGGCAGTAGTTAATAACTAGAAAATCTTTGCCTACTTACCTCTTAGTACGCCTCTTAGGCGTATGTTTGTTTAATTAAACCTAGGTTAACTAACACTTTATATAAATAGTGTAATTACTACACTTAAAGAACTATTTAAAAAATTAGACTATATACAAATAAACACTTTAATTACTAATAGCACTTTTAAAGTTATAGCATATAACTTAATAAAGTATAAAAGTTAAATTTTTTAACTTTTACCTTATATAAAAAGTAAAAAGTAAAATAACTTAACTAACATACTTTATAGACAAGTTGCTTACACACCTAAGTCGCTTACTTTTGCCAAGACCCCACCCTAACAAACTCTATTATGGCCTATAACAACCCGCTCTAGCACTATATAGTACAGTACAGCCTAGAATATTATTTAGATACTACTTCTGCTTCTTGCTTACACATTTGCGTGTTATGCCTAGTCTAATTACACTGTCTACAGCGTCTTTAGGATAGCTTACCTACTTTAGCTTACACCTGCTTCTTTACCTTCTTCCTGTTACTACGCGCTTTAAACTCCTTTAGAGCTGTTAAGCGCAGGCTTTCCTAAATTATTAAGGTTTTTTCTGCCTTAATCTACTTTTTTTTATATAATTTACATTGCGTAGCAGCCTTATTAGCTGCTTAAAGCTTAGTAATTTCCTGTTACACTAACACTAGCTTATGCGTAATTATTACTGCCTTTTTTAAAACCTTTTTAAACGCTTTAACTATAGAAGTTAGTAAACTATTTATATGCTTTTAAATTTTTATCTTTATAAGCATTAATTATAACTTAAGTTTTAAGGTATTACTTAGGGTTTACAACTACTAAAGCTTATTATATATAGGTAGTAGTAGTAATAAAGTGCACAACTTTATATTAAAGCCTATTATAACTTATTATAGGTTAAAAGAAACTAATCTAGCGCTTTAAAACTTTTCTTAGATATTACTAAAAGTAATTATAGCATTATAAGCTGCTTTAAAGCATAGTAGAAACTTTATTTTTATAATATAAGTAATCTAGTTATGTATAAGGTTTTTAGCTTAGCGCCTATACGCCTTTTTTAAAGGAGTAAAACAACCTACATTAAGTAGCTATAAAAAGTATAATAAGTAAAAAGGCATATAAATAGTAATAATCTTATTATCTTTATAGTATTACTAGAAATAAAGTAAGTTATAGCTTTTATAGCTGTTAATAACTAGCAGATAGTAGCTACTAATAGTACGCTTTTTTATATGCGCATTAAAGTGCTTTAACTAGTCTAGACTAAGCTAATTAGTAGTCTAGCTGCGCTTAGAGATTATAATAACTTAATTCTAAAGTAGATTTTCCTTTTTATACTAGTTTAAAAGGTAGTTACTACTCTAGAAAATAATAAAAAGCAAAATAGCCTACCCTTTAGCATTAATGCCCTAGATAGCTATTATCTACTCCTAGTTACCTAGCTAGACTGCTTTTAGCTATTCTTATCTCTCTAAACTTATAACAACTACTCTAGTAGATATCTAGCCTATTATAAACTCTATTTTATTAAAGTTGTATATGTTGTTATTCTAGATGCTATACTTAGCTTTAATATTCTCTATAAAGTTAAACTAGCCTTAAATTACTGTAGGATTTTTATAAAAAGCTCTTTTATAGTTATACTTACACTTAAACTTTACTTTAAGCTTTAAGTAACACTTAACAAACATATTAGGCTAGTTTATGCTAATATAGCTTATATTACACTTAGCGTGCAAAGAATTAGCTATATTAGCTATAGCTGCTAGCTAAGGGGGAAATCCTTACACATCTAGCTTAAGTATGTGCTAAATAATTACCTACTCTTTATTATTATCTAGCTTTTATAAGTTAGCTATATAATTAGCTTAGAAAAGTTATCTAGCACGTTAGTTACTTATTATCTTTTAAAAGACCCTATAGATAGCTGCAGCGTGTTAGTTAAAAAGTATTATGTCTTATTTAAAAGCCTAAAGTGTAAGCTACATCTAATATTCTTTTAACATGTTTAAGTAGTATTATTAGAAATGCATTAGTGTAAAAAAAGTAGTGTAGTAAGGTCTTAGTAAAAGTAAGTAACTTAAGTGTGTAAGCAACTTGCCTATAAAGTATATTATATAAAAAATCCTACTTAGTATTTACTAGCTACTTAGATAAAAAAAATTTTTTTTTTACTTAGTTACTAACTATTTAAAGGATAAGCTAAAGACTACTTTTAGCTATAAAAGTAAGCCTAAAAGCTATATATAAAATGCATTTTAAACTATGTAATATTACATAAGTATATATTTAATTAATAGATAAGCTTATGCGCACGCTATACACAAAGCTACTAAAAAAGATGCGCTAGAGCTTTCTACTAAATATAATACTTTAGGTTGTACAACTCTTATATAAAGCTGCTAAATTAGGACTGTATTAGTTTAAAACATACTATAACTACTATAAAGAAAAGCTATATATACACATCTTTTTATATAACTTTTACTTTTTAATTACTAATAAAGAAGAGCACACTTTTAGTATTACTACTTTATAAATAAATAACACTTTAAGCATTATAATAAAAAAATTTATATAAAAAAAAAACTATAAAAAGTAAAGTTTTATATAAAAAGTAAAACTATTTTAGTAGAAAAGTAGCCTATTAAGTTTAATAGTAGAAGAATTAAACTTACACATAACATAGTAGTTCTTACTTAAAAAAAATAAGTAAGCTACTTTTATATAATTAACTTAAAAAATAAAAATGCTATATAATAATATATTAAGTAATATATAAAAAAGGTGTCTGTACGTAGCAGCAGCGTCGCGGCCTGGATACAAACAATCGCGCACGAGCAGGATCACGTATCTATGTCACATAATGCTCGTGCGCGAACCTCTGTGCGCGAACATCTAGATATCCTCTTTTTCCTCTGTACAGAGGAAAGACAAGAGCAATAGAACTAGAAACATGTTGCCCTTACCTTACCTACCTTGTACGCTGTGCACACTGTACACTACTCTTACTCTTGCTACTTAAGTGCTTATACTATAAGCAGCTAGCTGTTAGAGCCTATTTAATAAAAGGTATATATTACATTTATGTGTTAACTAAAGGCAGCATTTAACTTATCTATTACTATATAAACTATAAACTTTTTATATAATAATATTAACACACTTAACACATAAATTTAATAGTAGATAGATAATAGTAAGTATAGTTTTACCTTTCTACTATTACAGCTTAATTATGTAAAGCTGTTTATCTTTATAAATAAATTATTTACTAATAATAAAAACTTTAGCTTATAGCTAAAATTTTTAATTATATTAAGTAATAAAGACTATATAAAGTAAAGTAACTACTTTAAAATACTAGGTAATATTATACACTAAAATTCTACTAAGTGTAAAAAAGTAACTAGAAGTGTTCTTACTAGTAAACTATATAAAATAGTTAAAAAGTTTAATAATATAATTACTTTTAGTATAACTTTATAACGTACTTTATAGGCGAGTTGCTCACACACCTAAGTTGCTTACTTTTGCTAAGACCCTACTAAACTACCCTTTCTACACTAATGCATTCCCTACAACACTACTTAGACGCGCTAAAAGAACGTTAGATATAGCTTACGCTCTAAGCTTTTAAATAAGACATAAAACTTTTAAAGAAATATGCTATAGCTATGTGCAGAGTTCTATAAAAAATAATAAATAACTATAGCACTAGACAACTTTTACAAGCTAATTCTATAGCTAAATTATAGAGGCTAGGCAATAAAAAGGAGCAGGGGATTGTTAAGACTATACTTAAGCTATATGCGCAAGGAATTTCCCCTTAGATAGCATTTATAGCTAATATAGCTAATTCTTTACGCGCTAAGCGTAATCTAGGCTATGTTTACATAAACTAGCCTAGTACGTTTGTAAAGCGTTATTTAGAGCTTAAAGTAACATTTAAGCGTAAGTACAACTATAAGAGAGCCCTTTATAAGAGTCCTAGGGTAATTTAGGGCAGGTTTAGCCTTGTAGAGAATATTAAAGCTAAGTATAGCATCTAGAATAATAACATGTACAACTTTAGCAAAACAGAGTTTATAATTAGCTAGATATCTCTTAACTATACTTACACTTAAAACTTTACTTTAAGCTTTAAATAACGCTTTATAAACATACTAGGCTAGTTTATGCAAACATAGCCTAGATTACGCTTAGCGCGCAAAGAATTAGCTATATTAGCTATAAATGCTATCTAAGGGGAAATTCCTTGCGCATATAGCTTAAGTATAGTCTTAATAATCCCCTACTCCTTTTTATTACCTAGCCTCTGTAATTTAGCTGTAGAATTAGCTTATAAAGGTTGTCTAGCGCTGTAGTTATTTGTTGTCTTTTACAGAACTCTACACATAGCTACAGCACATTTCTTTAAAAGTTTTATGTCTTATTTAAAAGCTTAGAGTGTAAGCTGTATCTAACGTTCTTTTAGCGCGTCTAAGTAGTGTTGTGGGGAATGCATTAGTGTAGGAAGGGTGGTTTAGTGGGGTCTTGGCAAAAGTGAGCGACTTGGGTGTGTGAGCAACTCGCCCATGAAGTACGTTAGTAAATTATATAAACACTTAAACTACTACTAATTCTAGTAGTAATCTACATAAATTTAAAGTTTTTATATAATTACCTTATTAAGCTACGCACTACTAGTAAAAAGTAACTTATAATTAACATTATATTACTTTATAAATTATATAAAAAAAAAATTACTAAAATAAAGTAAATTAATAGTAAAAATAACTTAGTAAATGTATATATAAAGAAAACACTAAACTAGGCTTTTTAATTATTAGTTCTAACTAACTACCTCTCTGTCTAGATAGAAGCATCTGTAGACTAGCTAGATTCTATGCGCAAAGATGCTTTAGACTAACTAGACTAACAACACTTTTATATAAAGCCTATTTTTTTTTATATTATACACACTTATTTTTTATTATTATAAAGATTTATTACTGCTAGCACTATATAAAAAGAGAAAAGAGCTAGAAGATTATACAGTAAAGCTTAAAAAGTAAAAGATAAAAAAAAGAAAAGCTATTTACATAGCATAACTAGCCTATTTTAACACACAGCATTACTAGGGGCAAGTCCTAATAAATAGAGTAGAGTAAAGGTAGAACATAATTAGATAGACTTATATAAACAAAAGAGAGGTAACACGTACAGAAGGCAACTCTTTAGACAAAAAAAAAAGTTGCTAGTGTTTATACATAGTAGCAGTATTACAGCTTAGATATAAGTAATTATGCATAAGCAGAATTACATATCTATGTTACATAATGCTTATGTGTAAACTTTTATGCGTAAACATTTAAATATCTTCTTTTTTCTTTGTATAAAGGAAAAACAAGAGTAATAGAACTAAAAACATGTTGCTTTTACCTTACCTACTTTTTATACTGTGCACACTGTACACCACTCTTACTTTTGCTACTTAAGTGCTTATACTATAAGCAGCTAGCTGTTAGAGCCTATTTAACATTTATTAACATAACTCTAAAATAGACTAGAAGACTATAACAGTACAGGTAAAAGCAAAACACCTACAAAACAACCTAAAAAGGCAGGAGGTTAAAAGATTCCCCTGCTAAGAACTAAAAGCACACGCTATCTACATAATAAAAAAAGAACTTAAAGAAATCTCTTTTAAAGAATTTAAAAAAGAAAAAGATCTAAACTAGGTAAAAATCTACTAAATTACAGAAAAACTTAAAAAAGAACTGCTAAAAGAATACTACAGCTATAAAGATACGTTTATAACTCTTAAAGATCTAGAAAAATTACCTCTATATTAACATTAAAACTATAAAATTAACCTTAAACCTAACTTCTAACTAAAAACTTATAAGCTGCGCCCTCTTACAGCAGCTTAGAAAGAAGCACTATAAGAGTATGTAGACTGTATGCTAGCAAAAGGCTATATCTAAGAAAGTAAAAGCCTTATAGCATTAGCAGTAGTCTTTATAAAAAAGAAGAACAAAAAAGTTAAAGTCTGCTAAGATTATTAAACCCTTAATAAGAACACTATAAAAGATTAGTTTTCTCTTTCTATTATCTAAAATATTATAAACTAGTTAAAAGAAACTAAGCACTTTACTAAGTTTAATATCTAGAATAGATTTAATAAGATAAGAATAAAAAAAGAATATAAATAAATAACAGCTTTTAAAACTTTATAGGCTTTTTATAAGCTTCTAGTTATACTATTTAGACTTACTAACACTTTTATAACTTTTTAAAAAGTAATTAACACAGCACTTAACCTATACTTAGACATCTTTATTTTAGTATACTTAGACAACATCTTTATATACATAAAGGAAAACAAACTAGACTATGTAGCAAAAGTATAACTAGTGTTAAATAAACTCTAAAAGTACAGACTCTACCTACAGCTAGAAAAATGTAAATTTAATGTATAAAAAACTAACTACCTTAGATTTATTAATAATAAAAAGAAAATAAAGATAAACTTTACTAAAATAAGTAAGGTACTTAAATAGCTAACACTAAAAACTATTATAGAAATTAAAGGATTTCTAGGTCTTACTAGCTATGTATAAAGGATAATTAAAGACTACTTAAAGATCACGCTACCTCTTATAGACGCTACTTTAAAAGAAAAAGCTACTTAAAAATTCTAATAAATAATAGAAATAGAAGAATTCTTTTAAAAACTAAAATAGATAATAATAAGCTACTCTATTCTTAAGATGTACAACTCTATGTTAGAAACAAAAGTGCACACTAATGCTTTCTTAAGAGCAAAGAGAGTAGCACTCTCTTAAAAATAAGAAAACAGTTAATAGCATCTAGTAGCCTACTACTTAGCAAAATTTGCACTATTAGAACAAAAGTATACTATCCCTAACAAAGAATTAAAAGCTATAGTTAATGTATACAGGAATTAGAAGGTTAAACTTTAAAGCCTTAGTTAATAATTTATAATTCTTACTAACTATGTAAACTTTATTACTTTTTTTACTACTAAAAAACTTTTACTAATGCATGTGCAATAGGCTATAGAACTTGCCTAATTTAATTTTATTATTAAACATGTAGCAGAAAGTAGTAACTAATAAGTAGACACTCTAAGCTAACACGCTAATTACTTTAAAAAGAATAAAAAAAATTCTAAGAAATTTGCAATTTTTAAAGAAACCCTAGAAGGCCTAGTCTATAAAGGACTAAACTAAGAGGAACTACTATGTTCCCTTATAATAGTCAAATAAGAATAAAAGAACCTAATAAAAGAATATTATAAAGTCTTTATGTTTAGACACCTAGAAATTAGATTACTATAAAAGAAAATTAAAAAAGCTATACTTTAAAAGGTGCCTTAATTAAAACACCTATGTACTAAAGTCTTACAGAAATGTAACACCTGCAACAAGAATAATCTGCAACAACATAAACCTTATAGACTACTTTAACTAATTACAGCGCTAAGTTAACTATAGACTATAATAACTATAGATTTTATTACTAGACTACTACTATTATAAGAACCTAGCATAGAAAGACTTTATAATATAATTACATAAGTTATTAACAAAACTACTAAATTTATTTACTTATAGCTATTAGAAAAAAGCATTATAGCTAAGAAATTTATGTTTAAACTAGAAAAGAATGTCTTAGCTACTTATAAATATTCTAAGACTATTATTTCTAATTAAGATAAATTATTTATAAGTAAGTATTAGACAGCTGTAATTAAGTACCTAGAAATTAACTATAAACTCTCTACTACTTACTACCTATAAATAAATAGGCAAATAGAAAAAGTAAACACAGAAGTAGAAAAATATCTATGTAAATATGTATTATACAAACAAAGCAATTAGGCAGAATAGCTACTAATAGCATAGTTTGCTATTAATACTATATAATTAGCTATAACTAAAGAAACTCTGTATAAAGCTAATTTTAGATATTCTCTATAATATAAGCTTTATAGTTTATAACTAATAGACCTTTTAGAAGCTATAGACTAAACAACTAGACTTTTAAAACTATATTAAAAACTTACTAGAGAAGCACAGTTAGCTTAGAAAGCTATAGAAAGAGTAGTAAATTAAAAAAAATAACTAGCACTAGAAATATACTTTAATAACTATATATATTTAAACATAAAAAGCCTTAAAACACTAAGACCCTTTAATAAGCTAGCTAAGAAACGCATAGAACCCTATAAAGTTATATAAACATGCCCTAGCATTTGTAAACTTAAGCTACTAAAGGAAATATAAATACACTCTTAGTTTTATGTCTTTAAGCTTAAACTTACACTTAAGACTATTTTACTAGCAACTATAGAAAAAAAAAGAAAAAAAATATAAAGTAAAATAAATCCTAGACTATAAAGAAAATAAGTACCTAGTAAAATAAAAAGAATAGCCTACTAGTAAAAACACTTAGAAACTTATTAAGAGCCTATTAAACGCCCCTTAGGCCCTTTATAAATACTTAGAGTCCCTTCTAAACAGAACTACCTAAGAGAAAGCTCCCTAGACTAGAAAACATTACTATTAGTTAAAACTGCAGCAGCACTAGCTAGCTGCAATGTAGGAAGTCTGCAACCCTTTAACATAGGTTAAGAAGAAAGAAGACTAGCTACTTTTACCTTAAGCGCTTTAAACTTATTTAGTAATAAAAAGTCTTTTTTTAAATACTTTACTTTTTAATCTGCTAAGAGATTTAATTACTGCTGCGCCTTTTTTTAACAAGTAATAGAAAACTAAAGACGCGTAAAGAAATCTCTTTACTTTTTTAAAAACTTCTCTTTTACCTTTACCTTTTCTTTTTTTTTGTGCATTTTATTTTTCTAAATTACCTCTAACTTTGCTAACAGCTTTTTGCGTTTCTACTCTAAATAATTCTAAGCTGCATTAGACATAAAAGCGTTGTAATAACTACTTTTTTGCACACACTCTACACACTTGTCTAATAATAGGGACATTATATAAGAGGACTTACTTAAATAACAAGCGCTACAAGGACGCATCTTTGTATAATAAAAAGAATTAAGATAAGTAATAGTATAAAGGCAACAGGCAACAGCAGAAGAATAAGGAACCTAATAAGGCATAGTTAAAGAAGCTAGATATTAACATAGGCTTTAAAGAGGAGTATATACTAGCTAAAAAGAAAATCTAATGCTTACAGTAGAAAGAACATAATAGCAAGGACACTAACTAGAAGGAAAGCCTACGTGTTACAGCTAACAGATAGACTATAATAACTTAATTAACTGTTCTACATAGTCCTAACAACATTAGATAGAAGACGCTTAGCCCTATGTTAAATAAATTATATAATAGGACAGATAAAAAATAGCTCTAGCTTTTAGATAAAAGCCTAGCAAAATGTATTATTTAATAAGAATTGCAGGTTTGTAGGCTTGTAGGCTATGTAGGCTACACAAGCATGCAAGCATGCAAACATGCAGAACATGTAAACCCTATGTATATAGTCTTAATTATAACTATAGTTAGAAAGTTATAATTACTATTTAGTCTTTACCTACTTAATAGACTAAAAGGCATTAAACCCTTTATAAAGAGGACATTGCTGCCTTATATATCTTGCACTATATATACCTCCTTTCCTGTCCTTATAGATTAGGTTTGCTAGCTCCTTATACAGCTGCTGGGCTAAACCACAGCCTGCCTTCTCTATCCTGCTACACCTACGCTCTGCTTAACAGACTGTACACCTAATCTAGCTAAGTTCTATGCCCTTCCGCTAACCCCCACTATAGGCTGTCGTACTCCTGAAAATACCATTTCGCTAGAGTAAGGATTGTAATAGTTATCTATGCCTTTAGCTTTTATAATTAGTTTTTTAGTTTTAAGTTAGATTTTTTCTCTACTAAACTTAATTAATAATGCGTTAGCTAAAGATACTTAAAAAAAGGTTTTTTTAATTTAAAAAGAATCTTGTTTTAGTTAACCTAAGTAGAGTTAATTACTATAAACATGCATTTACTGTTAATTAGTGTAAGGCCTTTCTATTTATAGCCTAGGTGTTTTAAGGTAATCTTAGCTGTTAAGCTTTTCCTAAGTCTTTATTTTATAGTAATAAGAACTTTTATATTATAGTAGACTTTATTATAATTTATACTAACATTATTATTTTTAACACTTAAAAGGTAGTGTATTTATTTACCTACTTAGTTAGCTATAACTTTAAACTTTTAGTAGTCTTTTATTATGCAGTTATCTACTAGGCAGTTAATGCTTTCTACCTTATAGTAGTATAGAAGTTAGTTGTTTTGTTAGTTAGCCTTTTATTAAAAGTAGTAAAAGGCATAATTAAAGGCATTTTTGCATTTAGTCTATAGCTTTTTCTTGTAGAGTAGACCTATGCTGTAGTGTTAGCAGTTTAGCATTTTATAAGTTATAGCTAATTTTATTAGGGTGTCTATAAATCTTTTACTTTTTTATGCGCCTATTAGCTACTAGCTAGCTTAATGCTTAGTTAGCTAGTATTAAGTGCAGTACTTATTTATATAGAGATACTAAGTGTATAGACATTATTTAAGATTAGTGTAGATAAAAATAAGTTATATTTAAGCTTATTAAAGGTATTTTTTTATCTAAATTATCTGCAGGGGATAATTCTTATATTTGTAATAGTAGGCGTTGTGCCTTCTACTTCTGCATAGAATGCAGTATCTGTAGATTTATTGCTGCTCTAGCTCTTTTCTTGTTACTGCTAGCGCTAGGGGTAAAGTATCTAGTTATTTATTTAAAGGAGCTAGAGTTTATAAAGGTGTTAGGTGCTAGTTAGAGCCCTTTTTTTTTACTAGTATTTTTTTAAAAAAATTTTATTATTCTTTCTTATTTAAGATGTTATAGTAGACTATAGCAATCTTTTTTATAACTTTATAAGTGTTATAGTTATTATTAAAAGTTACTTTATAAAGTCTAATTTTATAAAGATTATAGTTATAAAGACTTTTATATTTCTAGCAATTTTCTTATTTAAACCTTTGTTTAAGTTTTTTTAGTAAAATGCCTAATCTACTTTATTTAAAAGAGTACTATTTTTTTCTTTTTTTATATTTTTAACATAGTTAGCTACTTATGTTAGGTGCTACTATCCTTCTAGAACTACAGCTTGTTTAATAGCTCTTAAGATACTATCTTTTTTTTAAACCTTTACCTTCTAATAGTCTACTAGATAGTTAGAGGATTTATAATTAGCTCTACATCTCTAGTAAAGTTATTTATTAAGCCTATTATATATTTCTTTATGTATTAGGCCTTTATTAATATATATAGCTTTTATAGTTAACTTATTATCTTTATTTTTTAGTTATTTAGAGTTTAGACATTTCTAATAAAAGTAGCCTACTTTTTTATAGTTAAGGTATGCCTTTTTTTTAAGCTATTTCTTTTATTTCTTATTTAGAGGTAGCCTTATACTTTTAAAAGGACTGCTTTTTTTCTTTAAGAAGCTATATATATGTTTAGTGTAACTAAGGTCTATAAGTTTACTATTAAACTATAAGGTTTTCTTCTTCTTTTAAAACTAGTTAGGTTTTAAAGTTATTACACTTATTTTTTTTTATATTACTTAGCATGTTTTTTATTATAAATAAGTGCTTTTTTAACATAATTCTTAAAGCTTTTAAGCTTTTTTATGTAAGTAAATTTATTTTTAATTATGTTTAAAAGCTTATTATAGAATATTTATTTTATTACCTTTTTATTTGTTTATCTGCAGATAGCTAGCAGCTCTCTAAAGCAGGCTGCGTAGTGTTAGACAGAGCTGCCTTCTTATTAAAAAAAGTCTATTCTGTTAACTACTTATTTTTTTTAATTAACTAGCTTATAAATTATAGTTAAAGCTGCTTTAAATAAGTTAAAGTTTTTAAAATTTTTCTATGTTTTAGGTAGTAAGAGTTTACTGTTAGCTTAATAGTTTATCTAATTATTAGTGTAAAGTTAGAACTATATAGTAGAAAATTCTTTTAAGTGTAGGCTTATTTATAAAATTATTTCTTTATTTATTTTAAAGGCACCTTTATTATATTACATGTAGAAGTAGTATTTTATAAAAAAAAAGGCTTTAAATCTTTAGCAAAGCTGTTAAATGCTTTAAAGAGGGCTAAGTGTAGAGTTTTCTTAGATTTAATACTAGTTTTTTCTTAAGTAATGTTTTTAAAGTTAGTTACTTCTAGCTAAAGGGCCTATAGCTAATAAATGTTTAAAGGCCCTTATTATGCTTATTACTAAAGGTGTTGTTTAAGTTATTTTAACTTATTATAAAGGTATAGTATCTGCTAATTCTGTGCTTTCTTAGTTGCTATAGGGGTCTAGCTAGTGCTAGCAGCTAAAGCACCTGTTATGCTAATGTCTAAGGTAGTAGTAGCTATACTTTACAGGTAGTAGTAATTACTATTATAATTTTTACTTTAGTAAAATAGTATTTTTAAGAGCACAACAGCCTATAATAATTTTAGGGAGAAAAAGAAGAACTTAGCTTAATTAGGTGTACAGTGTGTTAAGTAGAGTGTAGGTGTAGTAAAATAAAAAAGGCAGGTTGTAGTTTAGCCTAGCAGCTGTATAGGGAGCTAGCAAACCTAATCTAAAAGGATAGAAAAGGAGGTATATATAGTGTAAAATATATAAAGTAGTAATGTTCTTTTTATAAAGAATCTAATGCCTCTTAGTTTATTAAGTAGGTAAAGACTAAATAGTAATTACACCCTTCTAGCTATAGTTATGATCACAACTATATACATAGGGTTTGCATGCTGTGCATGCTTGCATGCTGTTGCCAGCATAGCCTGCACAGCCTGCAAGCCTATAAGGCCTGTGGTCCTATTAGATAGTGCACTCTGCTAGGCTTTTGTCTAAAAGCTAAAGCTATTCCTTATCTGTCCTATCACGTAATTTGTTTAACGTAGGGCTAAGTGTCTTCCATCTAACGTTGTTTAGGCTGTGTGGGACAGCTAATTAGGTTATTACAGTCTGTCTGTTAGCTGTAACACTTATACTTTAAGCTTTTAAATAAGATATAACACTTTTTAAGCAACGCGCTGCAGCTATTTGTTACAATCCTTGCTTCGTGAAGCACTCAGGTCTGATAATATTCCTAGGGGATGAGTAGGACGGGTAGGAGGGGCCAATCCAGTAGGGTGTACAGTCCTACGTACAGGCTATTAGGCTAATAGAGGTTTATATAGGATGACTAGATTATAGTTTGCCCTATGTGCAGCAGTAGGGAGGCTAGGGTTAAACAGTCCTGTGGGACAGGGTTAGAGGTATATATAGTGCAAGATATATAAATAGTATTACAGCTCTTTAAAAAGCTAAATGCTACTTAGTTTATGTAAAAAATAAACTAAACATTAAACACACCTTCTAAAGGTTGTTTAATGTAGGAACTATATACATGTGCTAGGGTTGCTAAGGGAGTAGACAGGAGTTTATAGGAGTCTGCTAAGGAGGCTCCTGCAGGCTCCCTTAAGCTCCCTTAAGCTCCCTTAAGCTCCTTAAACTTGCAGCCTGTCCTCCTATTAGACAACACATTCTTCTATAACCTTAGGCAGCCGCGCTGCCTCTGTGTCCTCTGACTAGTCTGTAAGCGAGCCCTGTTCTAATCTAGCTAGACTGTGGAGCACTGCTAGTGGGGTTATGCTAGTCTAACTATAGACTGTAACACGCTGCCCTCTCTCCCTAGCAGCGTCCTTGCCGCTCTGCTTACACAACTATGTTAGTAAGGGTTTATTTATAAAGTAGTTATCTACTTACTAAAAGGCATTTCTAATATCTATTCTTTTTATACTAAATAGCTTGTTAGTCCTGTTTATTCTGCTATTCTTATACTACTTATTATTTTAATCTTTTTTACTAGATAAAAATAAGGCTCTATAGTGCTTACTAATCTTTAGAGTTATCTTATATGTTAACTTTGTCCTTAGATAACTGTGTTAAATGTGTAAAAAAATATAGTAAATATAATGCCTTTATTTCTAATGCTATATAAGATTGCCTAGAGAAAGAGTAGAAAGCCCTTTTTTAAGAGGCTTCTATTATAAAGGCTTATAAGCACGCCTTATTAGAGAAGCAACTAGCTTATAAGCGCTTATTACTAGAAAAGCAGCAGGCGCAGGATTAAAAACAGCTTTGTTTGCAGAAGAAGATGCTAGGGGCAATAGATAGAGAGCGTTCTAGATAAAATTATATCTAAAAATTACTAAATTTGCTAGAGGCTTGTTGCGCAAAGTACTTAAAGAGAGACCTATTCTTCTTAGATAAGATAAAGGCTTTTAAGGCTAAAGTAGAGGGCTGTTCTCCTTTTTAACTATTATTAGCTAAGACTTATCTTTAAAGGCTGCTACTATCTAGTAATAACATAGCCCTTCCTTTTAATATAGGTGCCTTATTACCTAGCTAGTTTCTTTTAGATAAGCCTAAAGGTACTCTTATACTAACAGCTACATGTTTCTTAAATTCTTAGCTAGTTTTTATATGTTTTTACTAGTAAGCTACTTTTTTTATTTTACTAAAAATTCTTTTTAATTTCTTTAATTACTAATAATGTGCTTAACTTTGTACTTTGTTTCTTTATTTTTTTATTTTTAAGTAGATAAAGAAATCTTTTTAAGTGCCTTTTTTAGTCTAAAGATATAGAACTACAAGTGTATTTTTATATGTAGGGGAAGCTTAAGCTTACAGTTGTCTTGTTAGGTTTAAAGAACTTTATATAGTCTTATTTTTTTTTCTATTAACTTTCTAGAAGGTCTAGGTATCTTAAGGTTCTTTATGTTAAAATACATATAGTCTTTTAAATAAATTTCTAGTCTTAGTTATTATAATTTATTTACATATTTCTCTATTATTTTCCTACTAGACCTAGCTTCTATAGCTAACTTTTTATGTATCTAATGTAGGTCTGTTAGTTGTTTTATTAACTCCTATAAGTCTGTAGGCTAGTTTCTATGTAATGTAAAGTAAGGGTTATATTTAAAATTAGCCTTATATAGTGTTTCTTTTGTTGTAGCTAATTCTACATTATTAATAGCTAACTGCGCTATTAGAAGCTATTCTGCCTAATTATCTTAAGTGTAAGAAATGTATTTCTTTAAATATCTCTCTACTTCTGCATTTGCTCTTTTAGTCTAACTATCTATCTGTAGGTAGTAGGCTGTTAATAGCTTATATGCTATACTAAGGTGCTGTATTACTGCTTTTTAGAAACTACTAGTAAACAGCTTATCTTAGTTAGAGATAATAATCTTAGGGCATCTATGTACTAATATTATGTTTTATTTTAATTTATAAATAAATTTTTTAGCAGTTATTATTTTTTCTAAGGGCTAAATGTGTAGGTACTTAGTAGTTTTATCTAAAGCTACTATAATTATGTTGCACATTCTATCTGTCCCTAGTTCTTTAGATAGAGGTAGTTCTATAATAAAGTCTATTATAATTATTATCTATAGTAATTTTAGTGCCTTAATTAGCTAGAGGTATCTATAGGCCTTATGCCTTTATAAGTTGTTCTTATTATAGGTATTACATTCTCTAAGCACCTCTATGCATAATTGCTTTACTTTTAGTATTTATTATAGTATAGCAGCCTTTAGTTTTTTCTAAAGAGTGCCTATTCCTAGGTGTCTAAACATTAGAGATTTGTAGTATTCTTAGACTAAGTTCTTTTATCCCTACTTACTAGCTATAAGCATATAGAATTCTTTTATAAGTTAGGGCCTATTATAGATCTATCTTTTATTAGTTTTTTTAAAAAGTGTAAACTCTTTAGTTCCTTCTTTTTTTTTATTAAAGTAGTTAGGCCTTTAGCTAAAGGCGTTAGCCTGCTAATTCTATGTTTTAGGTATGTGCTTAATAATATAGTTAAATTATGTAAGTTCTATTACTTATTTTACATGCATTAGTAATAGTTTTTTTACTGTTAAGAACATAACTAAATTTATGTAGTTAGTTATAACATTAAATAGTTTTACTATTCTATGTAGCTCTATAGCCTAAACTTTTATAGCATTTAGTATTACTTTTAGCTCTTTGTTAAGTATGCTGTAGCCTGCTTTAGGTCCTAAGAACTTAGCAGAGTAGTATGCAACTAGGTGCTATTTTTTGTCTTTCTGTTTCTAGTACAGCGCAGCTCTACTAGCTCCTAGGGATGTGTCTATGTAGATCTTAGTATCTAATTATAAGTTGTATATTTTTAATACTAGTTTGTCTGTTATAGCTTATTTTAAGGCTATAAATGCTTTATTTATTTCTAGGGTCTAGATAAATTTTACTATAGCTTATTCCTTAGTTATAGTGTTTATTAATAGTATAGCAATCTTTAAGTAGTCTCTAATTATTTGTCTTATGTAGCCTAATAGTCCTAAGAATTCTTTTACTTCTTTAACTATTATAGGCTTTAGCTACTTAAGTACCTTCTATATTTTAGCTAAGTTAATCTTTATTTCTTTTTTATTAATTATAAATTTTAAGTATTTAGTTTTTATAATATAGAATTTACATTTAAAGAGCTGCAAGTAGAGTCTATACTTTTTAAGTTACTCTAAGACTTTTTATACTTTCTATATATAGTCTTCTAGGGTATTCTTTAAATAGATAAGGACATTATCTAAGTATACTAAAGTAAAGACATTTAGATATAGGTTAAGAGCTATATTAATAATTTATTAAAATGTTACTAGGGTGTTTATTAAGCTAAACAGTATTACTAGTAGTTTATAGAGCCCCTATAGAGTTCTAAACACTATAAGCTACTTATCTTTTTTTTATATCTTTATTTTATTAAATCTATTCTGTACATTAAACTTTATAAAGTACTAGGTTTTTTTTAATTAATTTATAATGTTTTATATAATTAGTAGAAATAACTAATTTTGTTAAATAGGCTCTAACAGCTAGCTGCTTATAGTATAAGCACTTAAGTAGCAAGAGTAAGAGTGGTGTACAGTGTGCACAGTGTATAAGGTAGGTAAGGTGAGGGCAACATGTTTCTAGTTCTATTACTCTTGTCTTTCCTCTGTATAGAGAAAAAGGGGGATATCTAGATGTTTGCGCACAGAGGTTTACACACAAGCATTATGTAACATAGATACATAATCCTGCTTATGCGCAATTGTTTATATCTAGGCTGCAACACTGCTGCTATGTACAGACACTAGCAACTTTTCTTTTTATCTAAAGAGTTACCTTCTGTACGTGTTACCTCTCTTCTGCCTGTGTAGGTCTATCTAATTATGTTTTACCTTTACTCTACCCTATTTATTAGGACTTGCCTTAGTAATGCTGTACATTAAGATAGGCTAGTTATACTATGTAAATAGCTTTATAAATAGTGTAAAGTGTTTTAGGCTATTATTATCTAGCCTTTATACGCTTACCTTGTAAGTAATTTAGCAGTGTATAAACTATTTTATGTAGAGTTTTATGCTAGAATAGTGTAGGATCTTTGCGTAGGCAGGTGTGTAAGGAGGTGTATATAATAAGGTTTTCTTTTTTTTTTTATCTTTTTTTCTTTATTCTTTACTTTTTAAGCCTTACTGTACTATTCTCTAGCTCTTTTCTTTTTTTATATAGTGCTAATAGTAATAGATACTCCTGCTTGCACACACACACACACACACACACACATACACACACACACACACACACACACACAGAGAGAGAGAGAGAGAGATGTCTCTCTAGCCTTCCTCCTCTACCTCTAGCGCTGTTAGTGCAGGCGTCTTTAACGTCCTTGTGCAGTCTAGCAGCCTAGGGCGCATCTATGTTACCCTTTTAACTAGTTCTACTACTAATTAGTAGTTTATTTAGTATTTTAGCATAAATATATAAATTTTTTAGCTCTTTTACTTTCTTCTTATATAAAATGCTAATTATAAATAGGCTAAGAAGTAGCATATAGCAGCTTTACTATCTTATAATATTAATGTTGTTTTGCCTGCTAGCACTAATCTGTAGCTGTAGGCAGCAAAGGTTGTGTGTTATAAAGAGTACTTTTATATAGTTTTAGTCTAAAGTTATAGTTAAGTCTTAGTAACTTTATATGCTTATTATTATAGTAGCACTACTAGTGCCTTTTTTTTTATTAAGTGTTATGTGTTAGCTAACTTCTAGGCTAATGCCTACGCCTTGTGTGTATAGTAGAGCTGTAGTCTGCATTATAACTACTATATATAAGAGGTGGTGGCTTTTTCTTCTCTTATATACTAGACAAATAAACTATTTTTTTTATATATCCTTTTTTTTTAATCTTGTAATAAAAAAAATAAGTGTGTATAATAAAAAAAAATAAAAAAAATAAGCTTTATATAAAAGTGTTATTAGTTTAGTTAGTCTAGGGCATCTTTGCGCACAGGATCTAGCTAGTCCACAGATGCTTCTATCTAGACAGAGAGGCAGTTAGTTAGAACTAATAATTAAAGAGCCTAGTTTAGTGTTTTTTTTATACATGCATTTACTAAGTTATTTTTACTATTAATTTACTTAATTTTAGTAATTTTCTTTTTTTTATATAATTTATAGAGTAACATAATGTTAATTATAAGTTACTTTTTACTAGTAGTGCCTAGCTTAATAAGGCAATTATATAAAAACCTTAAATTTATGCAAATTACTACTAAGATTAGTAGTAGTTTAAGCATTTATATAATTTACTATAAAGTTATACTAAAAGTAATTATATTATTAAACCCTTTAACTATTTTATATAGTTTACTAGTAAGGACACTTCTAGTTACTCTTTTACACTTAGTAGAATTCTAGTGTATAATGTTGCCTAGTATTTTAAAGTAGTTACTTTACTTTATACAGTCCTTATTACTTAATATAATTAAGAATTCTAGCTATAAGCTAAGGTCTTTATTATTAGTAAATAATTTATTTATAAAGATAAACAGCTTTACATAATTAAGCTATAATAGTAGAAAGGTAAGACTACGCTTACTATTATCTATCTACTATTAGATTTATGTGTTAAGTGTGTTAATATTATTATGCAAAAGGTCTATAGTTTATATAGTAATAAAAAGGTTAAATGCTGCCTCTAGTTAATATATAAATACAATGTATGCCTTTTTTACATGTTACTTAACATATTATTATGCAGCATTCTTGTCTTTTAAGTTAATTATATAAAGGTAGCTTACTTATCTCTTTTAAGTAAAAACTACTATGTTATGTGTAAGTTTAATTCTTTTACTATTAAACTTAATAAGTTGCTTTTTTACTAGAATAGTTTTACCTTTTATATAAAACTTTGCTTTTTATAGTTTTTTTTCTTTTTTTTGCATAAAATTTTTTATTATAATGCTTAAAGTATTATCTATTTATAAGCTAGTAATACTAAAGGTGTGCTTTTTTTTATTAGTAATTAAAAAGTAAGAGTTATATAAAAAGATGTGTATGTACAGCTTTTTTTTATAGTAGTTATAGTATGTCTTAAACTAATACAGTCCTAATTTAGCAGCTCTATACAAGGGTTGTATAACCTAGAGTATTATATTTAGTAGAAAGCTCTAGCGCATCTTTTTTAGTAGCTTTGTGTATAGCGTGCGCATAAGCTTATTTATTAATTAGATGTATGCTTATATAATATTACATAGTTTAAAATGCATTCTGTATATAGCTTTTAGGCTTGCTTTTATAGCTAGAAGTAGTCTCTAGCTTATTCTCTAGATAGTTAGTAACTAAGTAAGGATTTCTTTTTTTTTTTTATCTAAGTAGCTAGTAAACACTAAGCAGAATTTTTTATATAGTTAAGTTATTTTACCTTTTACTTTTTATATAAGGCAGAGGTTAAAAATCTAACCTTTATGCTTTATTAAGTTATATACTATAACCTTAAAAGTGCTGTTAGTAATTAAAGTGTTTATTTTTATATAGTCTAATTTTTTAAATAGTTTTTTAAGTGTAGTAATTACACTATTTATATAAAGCTTAATAAATAAAGCCTAATTATTTTTTTTTTCTAGGTTAGAAATACCTAGTCTAGACTTTATACAGGTTTTTTTTGCTTTTTACTTTTTCTAGTATCTATATTTTTCTTTTACACTAGTGCGGCATTGCTATCTTAAGGGGCTTAGTCTGTAGTAGGCTTTAGTTCTGCCTCTATAACATTTTTATAAGGCTGTTTTTTCTTCCTCTTCTTTAAAAAATCTTTTTATATAGAAATTAGTTTATCTAAGTTATTTATTATAAGTAAGTTGTCTTTTTTTTTTTTTTTATAGTATAGTTTAACTTGTGTATATTAAAGCTTTAGTAGGCTATTTTTTTTCTTAATAATAATATCTTTTTCTTTAATGCTTTTAATCTTATATAGGCTAGTCTAGCCTTTTTTCTCCCTTTATGCTATAATCTCTAAGCTAAAAGAGAGGTTAAGAACTTTATATGTTATAAAGCTATTATAAGTATTAATTATATAATTAATGTTTACTTTTACATAGTTTTTTTAAAGTATTTTTATTACTTTTTATACAGCGCTTACTTATGTAATAATGTCTAGTAATAGTAGAAAGTTTAGGTTAATTTTTAAGTATGCTTTAAAGACTAGCAGCGTAGGTACTAGACTATGTAGGCTAGCTGTGTTATTTAAAGCCTTAACTGCTATCTGTAAGATAGCCTTATTATCTATATAGTTACCTAGCTTAGTCTTTAGAATGTTAAACACTTATTAGAAAGGTGTGTGCGCGCACTTAACCTTTCTAACTGCCTAATGTGCTTCTACAGGCATCTGCCTACATGTAGCTCTTATAATCTTTATATAAGCTTAAAAATCTTTTAAAGCAAAGTTTATACTAAAGTTATACATAATATAGTCTAGGGGTCTTTAATAAGTGTTAATCTAGCATTTGTATAGTGCATCTTAGGTATCTTGTGTAGACATAGATTTTAGAAATGTAGCAGCCTAAAATAATATGTCTACATTAATAACATGTAGGACATTTTTATTATTAATTTATACAACATTAATAACAACTTTATAGTTAAAGTAAGTGTTATTTTTAATTATAAACTTAAATTTTTATAAGGCCTAGTTATATAATTAGCAGAAGTAGTAGAACTTCTTAATCTCTTCTAGCACTGCAGCATTAATGTTGTGGCTAGCGCTAGTTAGCATCTTCTAAAGTCTTTTTATGCAGGGGTGTCTAAATTAGCAGTAGAAGCAGTAAAGTTTTAATTTAGTAAAGAAAAACATAAATTCTTTCTTACTAATATTAAAAAAAAAGTGTTTTTATTTTTATATAATAAAAATAGTAGTTTTATCTTTATGTATAATAACATTTAAAATGTTGTTAAAGTATGCCCTAAGTTAGTTAGCATTTACTAGTAATAGTAAAAATAGTGTTAAAGTCTCTAAGATGTAGTATATAACTAGACTAATTAAGTTCTAGATTTATATAGTACTAATTAATCTTTTTAGTGTCTAGCTTTTAAAGCTAATATTTATTTAGCTAAGTGTCTAATTAATTTTTATATATAAGTTCTTTTATATGTACGCCTTAAGTTAGAACTTACTAATAGTAAAAATTTTTGCTGCGCTTATGTTTTATAGTTTACCTTAGTATACTATATAGTATTAGTTATTAAGGATAAACTGCTTAGCATATTCTTTAGGTTTAATGCTGTAGATGTCCTCTCCTGTTACACAGTATAGATAGGTAGTAAAGGTAAAGTAGTTAATAGCTTTTTTAGCATCTTTACTCTTTTATTTTATTTTCTTTATATTATGTAAATTATTCTTTTTCTTAGAGTAACTTTTAAAGTCTTAAATATATAAAGTAATAGCTTTATATAATAAAGTCTTATTATAGAAATCTTTATATAAGGTAATGTACTAGTTCTTTACTTACATATAGTTATTATAAGAGTAGTTTAATAACTAACATTCTTTTTTATAGTAGACAAAGCACTTCTTTATCTACATGCAGTTATCTCTAGATTATAGCCTAAACTTAGATAAAAATTTTTCTTATTATTTTTTTCTACGCAAAGAGAAGCTTTTTTCTTATTATGCAGACTCTTGTTATGCAGAGTTATATTAGTAGTTTATGTAGTATGCATTAGGCAGTTTCTAAAGGTATTAGTTTACTCTTTAGTCTATAGTAACTTAGAGTAATGCCTATAGGTTACTAAATAAAGCTTTACATAAGAGCTTAATAGTAAACATAGCATGTTCTAGTTCTAGTTATTCTTAACAGGCTTATATAACAGTAGTGTGCAGTAGAACATTTTTTTAAAATTTTATTTTTAGTGCCTTTTATATAAGTATAAGCTTATTAATTATTATTTTAAAAACTTTATATAAACTTTTATTAAAGTTTTTTTATTAGTATTATATAAAAGTTATTATTATTTAGTCTGTCTAGTACTAGCTATAGTTTATATTAGTGTTAAAGTAACTACTTAAAGTGTTGTATAAATGCTTCTAGTTATGTCTAGGGCCTATGTTGTGCATATAGTACATATTTACTTAACCTTTTAGGATATCTAGAAAGATGTCTATGTACTAAGTTTTCTAAATATCTAGCTATTAACATAGATTAATAAAAATCTTTATTTTATTTATAAGAATGTTATATAGTTAACTTATGTAGTTATTATTCTTTTTTTATACTTTTTAGAATTATATAATTTTATCTACTAAGAGTTTTTCTTTAGTAGTTTCCCTCTAGGGTAGAAGTTTGTACAGGTTATAATGTAGTATAGATTATGCAGGTGGTATTAGTAGTGCATACACTACTGCAGGCAGTGGTGTGTACAATTAAGGGTGTAGAGCAGGCGTTAGGTAGGGTGGCATGTATTGTTTGTACAGTAATTAGTGTAGTGCTAGCTAAGGTGTAGAAGCAGGTAATGCTAGTACATTTAGTGTTAATAGTAGCATTATGTTTAGTCTGCTTCTGTGTAGAGCCTTATATAGTAATAAAGGTTACATATAAAGCCTTTTTAGTGTAATTATTTTTTTTTATGCTATATTATACAGCTTCTAGGCTTAAGTACCTTTAGTGCCTAGCTATAGTGTGATTCTCTTGTCCTTTAGCACTTATATAAGCTCTCTTTTAAACGCGCAGCTAAGTGCTAAAAAGTCTTATAATGTCTATCTTTTAAAATCCTTTATATACGCATTTAAAAAAGTAGCGCTTTTCTAAGTTATTATATGTAAATTAGTAATTATGTAACTTATATATAATTAAGTCTATAAGCTTATTAAAGCCTTTAACATGTTAATCTTGTTATTCTAGTACTCTAGGCTAGTCTTATTCTGTAGTGTTGCCTTTAATATCTCTATATCCTTTATAAGTTATTTATATAATAAAAATTATTCTTTATTCTTCTTATTATTACATAGAGTTATTAGTTGCTAATAAGATTTTATTATAATAGTATAGTTAATTACTTTTTTAGTAGATTACACAAGTACTGCTATTATCTAGCTGCTAAGTTGTGCAGCTTTAATAGCTTTAGGGTGCGCCTTACACTATCTCCTTTTTACTTTGTACAGTAGCAGAGCTTACTATGTAATGTAAAGAATTAATGTGCTATTATCTAGCTACTAGGTTGTACAGCTTTAGTAGCTTTAGTGTGTGTCTTACACTATCTCCTCCTTACTCTGTATAGTAGCAGAGCTTGCTGTACAATGTAAAGGATTAATTTACTATTTTAAGAAATAAGTAACTAAATAAAGTACCTTATAAGGTGTAGGTGCTCTATTGTTACTCTTTTTAAAGAATAAGTAATAAAATAAAGTACTTTATAAAGTGTAAGTACTCTATTATTACTTTTACTAATTTATAGTTAATTAAATTAACTACTAATTAGTGTTAAATAGGCTCTAACAGCTAGCTGCTTATAGTATAAGCACTTAAGTAGCAAGAGTAAGAGTAGTGTACAGTGTGCACAGTGTATAAGGTAGGTAAAGTAAGGGTAACATGTTTCTAGTTTTATTGCTCTTGTCTTTCCTCTGTACAGAGGAAAAGGGGGATATCTAGATGTTCGCGCACAGAGGTTCGCGCACGAGCATCATGTGACATAGATACGTGATCCTGCTCGTGCGCGATCGTTCGTATCCAGGCCGCGACGCTGCTGCTACGTACAGACAAATTTTAAATTATGTTATTATTTAGAGTCTTATAGTCCTAATAAACTTAGATCTTTCTTTTTTTTTTTTTTTTACAAAAACTACTGCTAAAGCTACAGAGCTGTAGCTTTCTTAGATGTAGCCTTATACTAACATTCTATTAACATATTTTTATAGGGCTTCTTTCTGTGTTCTAGTTAGGGGGCAAAGCTTGTATGTTTTTAGATTATAATCTTTTATTAAATTAATAGCATAATTCTAAGGCTAGTGTAGTAGTAGTTTTTTAGGGTCCTCTAGTGTCTTAAACATGTCCTTGTAGTCTTTATATTTAAGTAGAATACAGCCTTTTTTCTAGATTTAAATAACGCTAATTTACTCTATATCTTTATCTTTTTTAATTATCTTATAAAAAACTTCTTTAAGCTTCTTTTTTATTAATTATATTACCTAGGCTTTTAGCTCTTAGTAAGAGAATTTCTAGAGTTTTCTTTTCTTAGGGTAGTAACTGCTACCTTATTTTGCTTATTTATAGACTAGGCATTTATTATTATAGCATGCTAACTAGGTTATGTGTATGTAGTTGTTAGAGGTTTTTATAGTTATAGTTCTCTAATTAATTATAAGATTATGTGTTCTAAGCTAGTTATATTCTAGAATTACATTATATTTACTTTTTAGCTTAAGTATGTTTATAAACTTTTAATTACTTATATTTAGAGTTTTAAAGTTCTTTTTATAAGTTTTTAAGTTAATTTATCCTCTACTATATTTAATTAATAATGCATTAGTAAGGGTTACCTTAAATAGGTTTTTTTTTATTTAGAATAGTATACTTTGTTTATCTACTTATTCTTTGTCTATAATAGTAAAGGTGCATCTGCTGTCTACAAAGGCTAGTCTAGGCCACTCTTTATATGTAAAGGTGGTTGTTAGGCTGTGTCCTACTCTTTATTTTACTATAATTACTGCTAATATATTATGTTTAACTTCTTTATTAGAAAAAAAATAAAAGTTAATATTTTATAAGTTATTATTAAATTTATCTTTTCTTTTTTTATAAATTTAATGTTTTTAATTACAGTAGTTAGCTACTTTACATTTATAATCTTTAACTAAATAATGTAATATTAGGTAGTCTTCTTTTCTTACTGCCTTTTACTAAAAGTAGTAGAACTTATAACTTTTTTATTTATTACACTTTATCTATGCTTCTTATTTATAAAGGGAAGCTGTCTAATAAGTGTAACAATTTATAGTTTTGCAGGCTAAGGCTGTTCCTTACTATAGGCAACTGTTATAGTTTCTTTTCTATGTAGGCTACTATTTTGCTTAATGCTTGTTGTTCTAGTGTTTAACACAGTATTATTATGTACACTAGTACTAGGGGTACAGACACTTATTAGGTCTGTGTAGTGTGTTAAGGGGACTCTCTTAGGTCTACTAGAGGTATTCCTTTGTTTGTACTAGCTGTACAGGATAACTTTTCTATTAGCAGCTATTAGCGCTATAAGTGCTGCTTCTGCAAAGGACATATTATCTATAGTTTTGTTATATTATAAAAGCTTTTCTAGAGATTGCTAAGCTTAGAAGCAGTATCTTAGGTTTTTTAGGCGCTAGTTATAGTACTTTAAACTTAGCAGGTTTGCCTAGCTATTCTAGCTTTTAATTTTTAATCTTAGTAAAAAATTACTACTACTTTTTTTTATTTATAATGTTATATTTAACTTTAGCTATTCTTTATATAATGTTAAACATTAAGTAGTTATTGCTAATGTTTATTTAGTAAAGTAAAACTATATAATTACTTAAGTAATTATATTGTAACCTACACTTCTAGCACTTACATTCTTAAAACTATTAGAAAAGCTTTTTTGCTAAAGTACTAGAGGTTTAGTTTTAAAGAGGGAACTATTTTTTTTTTTTTAGACATTTATAATATATTCTTAGATCTAAGTCTCTTCTTTGTATTTTTTAAAAATTATAAGGTCCTGTAACACTATATTAAGGCTGCTAAAATTTTAAATAACTACTTTCTAATATAGTTTAAAACAGTTGTTTAAAGAGTAGTTTTTTTTATATTACTAGTAAAGTTTGTTATTTAGTCTTTCTTATATTTTCTTATTTATAAGGCTATGTTTAGTAGTAATAGCTTTTATTATTACAGTAGTATTTTTATTCTCCCCTTTTTAAAAGTCTAGGTAATTTTAGCAGAAATGTCCTACTTTTCTATAGTTTAGGTAAGCCTTATCCTTTAACTACTTTTATTATTTTTTTATTAAAGGCAGCTTATTATGTCTTAGAACTTAGTTTTTCTTTAAAAAGGGGCTTTGTGTATGCTTTACATAGCTAAGGTCTATTAGCTTTTTATTATATTATAAAAGCTCTTTCTTTTTAGAGATAAATTCTAGCTTTTAGAAAGTTCTTTTTAATTTCTTTTTTTTTTTACATTTTTTATAGCAATTGTTATAAGTTGTTACTTTTTTAATATAATTTTTAAAAGTAGTTAGTTAGTCTATGTATATAAACTTATCTTTTACTTTGTTATTTAGCCTGTTATAAAACATGTAGTATAAGGCTTTCTAGTTATTCTATTTACATATAGCTATTTACTCTCTAAAGCGCACTGCATAGTTTTAGACTAGTTTACTGCTCTGTCTTATATTGTCTAGTCTGTTAGCTGCAATTTTTTTTTTATCTAAAGTTTTATAAATAGCTAATAAAGCTACTTTAAAGTTTTTAACACTACTAAATACTTTTTTAGTTTTAGGATTAAGTAGTGCGCTATTAGCTCTAAAGTCTATCTAATTATTAGTGTAGAGTTAGAACTAGATTATAGAAGGGCCTTCTAAGTGTAATTCTATTTAAAAGATTATTTCTATATTAGTCTAAAATGCTCTCTTATTATACTGCATGTAGAGGTAGCATTTAGTAAAAAATAGTTAAAAGTTCTTTAATAATCCTCTAAAAAGCTTTAAAAAGGCTAGTTTTAAAGCCTTTTTAGTTGCAACACTTATTTTATTTATTAAAATATTTTAAACTTTTACTAGCTCTACTTATAGTTTGTGTATCTAGTAGGCTTAGTTAGTTGCCTTATAAAGGTTAATAAGAAGTAGAGGGCTTTAAGAATTTATAGTTTTTTAGTAAAAGTTAGCTATTTTTTACTTAAGTTTTAGTAACTTACTAACTTTATTACTAATTTACTAAAGTTTCTTAATGTTGTCTTAGATTAAGTTAATCTGTTCTACAAAAATAGCTTTACTTTAGGTAGAAACTTCTATAGATCCTAATAGCGCAGTGTAGGCTATATTAGAATCTAAGTTATGTTAGGAGGTTACTATACTTTTTAAAAGGGGTAGTGTTTAATGTTATAATCTTTACTTTATAAAGCACTTAGGTCTAATAATATTCCTAGGGGATAAGTAGAACAGGTAGGAGAGGCTAATCTAGTAGGGTGTACAGTCCTACGTACAGGCTATTAGGCTAATAGAGGTTTATATAGAATAACTAGATTATAGTTTGCCCTATATGCAGCAGTAGGGAGGCTAGAGTTAAACAGTCCTGTAGGACAAGGTTAGAGGTATATATAGTGCAAGATATATAAATAGTATTATAGCTCTTTAAAAAGCTAAATGCTACTTAGTTTATATAAAAAATAAACTAAATATTAAATACACCTTCTAAAGGTTGTTTAATGTAGGAACTATATACATGTGCTAGGGTTGCTAAGGGAGTAGACAGGAGTTTATAGGAGTCTGCTAAGGAGGCTCTTGCAGGCTTCCTTAAGCTCCCTTAAGCTCCCTTAAGCTCCTTGAACTTGCGGCCTGTCCTCCTATTAGACAACACATTCTTCCATGACCTCGGGCAGCCGCGCTGCCTCCGTGTCCTCCGACTGGTCTGTAAGCGAGCCCTGTCCCAATCCAGCTAGACTGTGGAGCACTGCTGGTGGGGTTACGCTGGTCCAACTATAGACCGTAACACGATTTATAAAGTTTTTTTTAAAAATAATAAGTAACTAACATACTAGATAACCTTTCTAAGCTAATTATATAGCTAACTTATAAAAGCTAGATAATAATAAAAAGTAAGTAATTATTTAGCACATACTTAAGCTAAATGCGTAAGGATTTCCCCTCTAGCTAGTAGCTATAGCTAATATAGCTAATTCTTTATACGCTAAGCATAATATAAGCTATATTAGTATAAACTAGCTTAATATATTTATTAAGTGTTACTTAAAGCTTAAAGTAAAGTTTAAGTGTAAGTATAACTATAAAAAAGCTTTTTATAAAAATTCTATAGTAATTTAAGGCTAGTTTAACTTTATAAAGAATATTAAAGCTAAGTATAGTATCTAGAATAATAACATATATAACTTTAATAAAATAAAGTTTATAATAGGCTAGATATCTACTAGAGCAGTTGTTATAAGTTTAGAAAAATAAGGATAGCTAAAAGCAGTCTAGCTAAGCAACTAGGAGTAGACAACAGCTATCTAGGGCATTAATGCTAAAAGGTAAGCTATTTTATTTTTTATTATCTTTTAAAGTAGCAACTACTTTTTAAACTAGTATAAAAAAAATCTACTTTAAAATTAAGTTATTATAATCTCTAAGCGCAGCTAGACTACTAATTAGCTTAGTTTAGACTAGTTAAAGCACTTTAACACGCATATAAAAAAGTGTACTATTAGTAGCTACTATCTACTAGTTATTAATAGCTATAAGAGCTATAACTTACTTTATTTTTAGTAATACTATAAGAATAATAAAATTATTACTATTTATATACTTTTTACTTATTACACTTTTTATAGCTACTTAATGTAAGTTGTTTTACTCTTTTAAAAAAAGTGTATAAGCGCTAAGCTAAAAACCTTATGTGTAACTAGATTACTTATATTATAAAAATAAAGTTTCTACTATGCTTTAAAGCAGCTTATAATGCTATAATTACTTTTAGTAATATCTAAAAAAGGTTTTAAAGCACTAGATTAGTTCCTTTTAACCTATAATAAGTTATAATAAGCTTTAATGTAAAGTTACGCACTTTATTACTACTACTACTTATATATAATAAGCTCTAGTAGTTGTAAACTTTAAGTAATACTTTAAAACTTAGGTTATAATTAATACTAATAAAAATAAAAATTTAAAAGTATATAAATAGTTTACTAACTTTTATAGTTAAAATGTTTAAAAAAGTTTTAAAAAAAGTAGTAATAATTACATATAAGCTAGTATTAGTATAATAAAAAATTACTAAGCTTTAAGTAGCTAATAAGGCTGCTATGTAATATAAATTATATAAAAAAAATAAATTAAAGTAAAAAAGACCTTAATAATTTAAAAAAGCCTATGCTTAATAGCTTTAAAGGAGTTTAAAGCGCATAGTAACAGAAAAAAGGCAAAGAAGTAGGTGTAAGCTAAAGTAAGTAAGCTATCCTAAAGGCGCTGCAAATAGTGCAATTAGACTAGGCATAACACGCAAACATATAAGTAAGAAGTAAAAGTAGTATCTAAATAATATTCTAGGCTGTACTATACTATATAGTGCTAGAGCGGGTTGTTATAGGCTATAATAGAGTTTGTTAGGGTGGGGTCTTAGCAAAAGTAAGCAACTCAGGTGTGTGAGCAACTCGCCCGTGAAGTACGTTACTAAGAATACTAAAAACTAGTTAAGTGGAAAGGCAGTTATTTTATAGCTATAGTAAGGAGGCATACTTATCTATTACTAATAATTTATTTTTAGTTCTCTGGTATGTGTGAGAAGAAAGAATGTGAGGGAAGGGGGGGGAGTCCCATTTTTGGGCCCCCAACCCTAAGCAGTCTATCACAAGGATGTGAGTCCAACAGAGATTGTAGAAATAAGTGGTTTCAAATATTGAAAAATAAGCTAAGCAGTAAAAATTACAGGTCATGTAAGCGGTTGAACAAAGTCGATGTTGTCGCAAGTGTATGGTGAGTTTGTATTGACAAGACAAATGACGCCGAACTCTCGCGGGCTATCAACTCTATGTTTCGCTGGTACCGCAATGCGGCTCGATGCTACGTCTATTTATCAGATGTCTCTAGCCCTCCCTCTAACACTAACGCTGGGGTTGATCCGCAGCCGTGGGAACTAGAATTCCAGAGAAGCAGATGGTTCACTCGAGGTTGGACGCTACAAGAACTTCTTGCTCCAAGTTCGGTTGAGTTCTTCTCCCAGGAAGGCAAGCGACTTGGTGATAAAAATTCTCTAACACAACAAATTTACGAGATAACGAATATTCTGGGTTTAGTGCTCCTAGGGGCCCCTTTATCTTAGTTCAGCGTCAACAAGTGATTGTTGTGGATTGAACACCGCCGTACTAAGCTTAACGAAGATAAAGCGTACTCATTGCTGGGAATTTTTAGAGTCTACGTACTACCTATCTATGGCGAAGGAACAGCTATGGCGTTTAAACGGCTCATGGACGAGATCAGCAAGCTAGAGAAATGTGTCTAAGATTTACGCCTCACTAATCCCCGTGATGACAAGAAGCGGATTAAAGACACTAAGGGCGGCTTGCTGAAGGACTCGTACCGCTGGATCCTCAAGAACTCTAACTTCCAACAATGGCGTGACGACCAGCAGAGCCGATTACTGTGGATCAAAGGTGATCCTGGCAAGGGTAAGACAATGCTGCTCTGCGGCATTGTCAACAAGCTGAAGAAGTCTATAGCCACAACAGATCTTCTATCCTACTTCTTCTGCCAGGCTGCGGACTCGCGAATTAATAACGCTACATCAGTGCTACAAGGCCTGCTATACTTGCTTGTCAATCAACAGCCATCGCTTGTCTCGCATATACGGAAGAAGCACGATCACGTAGGCAAACCGCTCTTTGAGGATGCGAATGCCTAGTACGCTTTGTCAGAGATCTTTATTAAAGTTCTGCAAGACCCCAACTTAAACAACACCTATTTAATCGTAGATGCGCTTGACAAATGTGTAGCAGGCTTGCCAAAACTGTTAGATTTCATCGCGCGGATGTCGTCTGTATGTCCCCGTATCAAGTGGATGGTCTCTAGTCGAAACTGGCCGAGTATTAAGAAAGACCTTAAAATTGTGATGCAGAATATGAGACTGTGCCTTAAGCTTAATAAAAAATCCATCTCCACTGCTGTTGCAACATACATCCGCTATAAGGTGGATCAGCTAGCAGAGCGAAACGGATACAGCAATAATACACAGGACGCTGTCCAAAGTTACTTATTGCTAAACGCAAATGACACTTTTCTTTGGGTAGCTTTAGTCTGCCAAGAACTGGTTTATATCTCTCAATGGGATGCTCGGCAGAAGTTGACAACATTTCCGCCTGGACTTAATGGTCTGTACGGACGGATGATAGACCAGATGAAGAATTCTGAGGTGGCTGACCTTTGCAAACGTATACTGGCTATTCTTTCAGTTATGTACCGGCCCCTCACATTAGACGAGTTAACCTCTTTCATCGACATGCCGGATGGAGTCGCCGGTGACTACGAAGCTCTATCAGAGATTATAGGGCTTTGTGGGTCCTTTCTAACGCTTCGAGAACGCACTATATTGTTTGTCCATCAATCAGCAAAGGATTTTCTGCTTAAAAAGGCATCCAATGAGATTTTTCCATCTGGGAAAGGAGAGACCCACCATGAGATCTTCTTAAGATCACTTAAAGTCATGTCCCGGACTTTACGACGAGACATCTATAGTTTAGGTGCCTTAGGCTACCCTATCGAGCGAGTGAAACAGCCAGACCCAGACCCGCTAGCAGCGTCACGTTACTCATGTATCTACTGGGTTGACCACCTCTGTGACTGGAATTCCAATTCTTGTGCGAAGCACGGGGTTGACCTTCAGGATAGCAGCGCTATTAAGGAATTTGTGAGAAAGAATTACCTCTACTGGCTAGAGGCTCTCAGTCTTTGCAGAAGCATGTCAAACAGTGTAGTTTCAATGGGGAAACTCAAGGCTTTACTACAGGTATTCCCTTAATAGGCAATTTTTATCTACAGTGCATACTAACGTAGACTAGGGAACAGCAGACGTATCCGCATTACTCCAGTTAGTTCGAGATGCTCGTCGGTTTGTCATGTATCACAAGCAGGCAATAGAGGACAGTCCTCTTCAGGCATATACGTCCGGACTTGTGTTTACTCCAATCTGCAGCCTAATAAGGGATCATTTCAAGGAGGAAGAACCGAAGGGGATCACAATAAGGCCAGATATGGAAGATAAGTGGAGTGCCTGCCTGCAGACCCTTGAGGGCCATAGCGATTCGATCAGCTCGGTCACCTTCTCCCATGACTCGACCTAGCTTGCATCTGGGTCCGACGATAACACAGTCAAGATTTGGGATGCAAGCAGTGGCGAGTGCCTGCA
>NW_022985193.1:63590-102892 GCF_010093535.1 Lindgomyces ingoldianus
CACGATAACACAGTCAAGATTTGGGATGCGAGAAGTGGCGAGTGCCTGCAGACCCTTAGTATTGGCAAAGCGCTCTTTAACATATCATTTGATGCCACTGGTTCATATCTTTGCACTGAAATTGGTCGTGTCGATATTAATGGATCTAATTCATCATCATTAGCTTCAATAACGATGACTAGTATTTCGGTTCCCCAAAATCCTATATATAGGGGCTTGGCTTTAAGCTCTGATGGAGCTTGGATAACATATAATTCAGAGAACCTAGTTTGGCTACCCTCAGAGTATCGGCCGTTGCGTTCGATTGTATCAGGCGATAGAATCGGCATTGGTACTGGGTCTGGAAAGGTATGGATATGCGAAGTAAAGCATAGCGCGTTGAGGTAGTTGTAACTTATATTCTATATTTTTTTTATTATATCTATTTCATAGAAGGGGCTGGGGATCAGCACGAACTTATGGATTACTATTTTACCACAGCAAAGCTTTCACCACCCTCTGGATAAGGGGACAAGATAGTTATAGTACATATAAGCATTTACATTTCAAGATTTGTGACTTAAGCATAGCTAGAAGCGGATGAACGATTTGATGATGCTAGCATGGAGGGAGGGAGGTCCACTCCGGCCACACCCTTGTGAGCTCAAACCGCGACGGAGAAGTACAGTACCCTCTTGGATCGTGGCAAATCACATGCCCACAGTAATCCTGCTTTGCTAGATATGTAATGTGGGGTGGCATGATGAGCAGTCTTCTCGTGCGAGTTGTGGTACCAGGTTAAGACATAAGACTAGCTTGGGATGGGAAGCCGGTTTAAGACGAGGAAGACCGTTTGAGAGATGAGGAAGCCTGTCCGGAATGAAGAACCCGTTAGGGATCAAGGGCCAATTTAATCTAATTGCAAGGTCTCTTTCCTACCTTATACATGTATTATATGTAAGCCTGGGTGGTGGTGGTGCAGCAGAAGAATGTTGTGTTGATGCAGAGCCCTAAGAGGCAGCCATGGTACTGTACATAGAGAGGCACAGGAACTAGTAGATAGTGGCTTGGCCTGGTTACATTATTAATTTACCTGAGGAAACGGTGATTATTTTTTTTTTAAATCAATTTTGTACTCTTTAAAACAGTAGAAAAATCCTGTTCCTGAGCAAGGCGAATGCAATCTGACCGAATGTGCCGAGGATTTTACTAACCTGCTGATTCTATTCTAGTGATTAACACAGTCTGCATTGACTAGAGCAATATCGGGGAAAAGAATAGCTAGGGTAGAATTATAAAGGACATGTATACAAAAGCACGTGCTGTCATCATGTGCAGCGTTTCCAACAGGAAGTAGTACGATTGATACTTTTGCTCCACCTACGATCACGTGAGGCAAACAAACGTAACTACATTTTTAACTGTTACAATTCGATTGATGAGGCTGAAAAGTGAGCAGTATACGATTGAGGTAGACTTTTTTGAGCTTGCAGTCTCTGACGCGCGTGAGGGCCGGGGGAGCGTGTTTGTGCCACTATTTACGTGTCAGTGTAGCCTTAGAGCTTGCCCTGTACTACAACAACCCTAGACGACCTTATTATAGCAAAAGATGACAGTCCCTTGTATAGGGAGATGGCACAGAGCCTTCAGCGGGGGGAAAAGGACAGTTACTTGTGACTGTAATCATCTCTTAGGCTCTACAATTGAAGCTTTGCAACTCTAGAAGAACTGGCTACGTCATAAGGTTGTTTTTAGTGAATTAAATAACCTCGCGTGCTATATTAAGAGTAAGAGGGACCCTGCTACTCTAAAAGCTTCAACAGTTACGTCGTAACTTTTAGTAAAAAGTTGAGAAGTACGAGCAGCTTCAATCAAACCGTAACTCAATCGTATTGACCCCTGCTGTCGGGTGAAGCAAACAAAAGTATATGATAAGTGAGACGTAACTTGTCTAGAAAGCCTGAGTCGAATCGTACTACTTCCTGATGGAAACGCTGATCATGTGGTTGGGCGACGAAGAGGAGACGGATGCGGATGCTACTGCTATTATTTCTTCTCTGTACTACTCCGCTCTCGGGACAGGTGGGTAGGAAGTTTGTATAGTCCCAGTGGCATTTTTTTGCGTGTTTCATGAATCGGTGATACTGGGGTCGACTGTGCATCATTCAAGAGCTGACTGTCAATCACCATGTAACACTGTTTGCTTTTGGAACTTGTATACTTCTACGTGCTCCAATCATCAGTGCCATGAGAGCTTGCCAGCGAGATGCAGGGGCAATTGAGAAGACCTTCCATCAGCATGGGAACGGATCTGTGTTAGATGACTTGGAGAGATCTATGTGGGCACAAGCATGCCTAATCGAGCCTTTCTTGAGCCCTCCCCGAGTCCGGTTTTGGCCCTGGGTTCCACCACTTCATGCGTTTCGCGAGCAACCCCTAGGCCACTGATCCTCGAGACAACTCTTTTTGGCAATTAGGTCTGATGCATCTTGACGTGACGTCACTAGTCCCAATAACTACTGTACAGTCTGTTGAAGTTGGCAGTCTATTCAAGACTGGCATCTGCAGTCGCTCATATCACCCAATCTTTAGATGTCCTACGGTGTTGTACGCCGTCTTTTGTATCAGATATCTGGCTGTCATGGATCCCGGACTGGGCGACTCGAGTCGGTAGAAATATATCCAGTATCTGCGGCGCTACAAAGCGGGCATAGTTCCAGTGACGACATTCCAATTATCCGTTTAAATCATGATCCACACATTAATTGCCGAGGCTACATCATCGACGTGATTGAGAGCGTTGCAACTCTATTATCACCCCATATCGAAATCCCCAATGCCTCAGCTCCGCACCAATCTTCCACCACAATTCATATCACCAACCCTTCACACTCCGTAACTTACGCGCCAAACACCCCACTGCCCAAAGTCCTCTAACAAACCCTGCTCTGCAACCACCCCTCCATCTTGAGCATCTCAGGGACTATCTCCGATTCCGCGACTACCACCTGGCACCCGATCGTAATCTGCCTGCTCTATTCTAAATTCCGTACATTATGTCACACCAAGTCTACATTCTCCATCCACGACCACCTCTTCCAATCCTTCTTCCCCCAAATCCCCGATCACACCGCCGCTCAACTAAACCTAAAACTGCGCTACCATCTCCAACTCACTGTAATCTAGCTAAACGAGAGTACACTCGTCACCACTCCCAAAGGGTATGTTGGGTTAGTGCCCGATTCTGTGAGGGAGGGTGACGTACTGGCTATGGTGGTTGAGTGCAGTTCTGATGGCTTTGGGGAGGGAAGGAAGGTGTTGGAAGGTTGTTGGGGAAGTATATGTGGAGGGTTATGTAAGGAGGGGGATGGGAGTGGGGCGTTTGCAAAGATGACGATTTGGGATTTGCTAAGGATTTCAGAGGTGGTGGACGAATAATTTGTACAAATGATCGATGGAGGCTAGGGTAGGCTTGGCTAGGCTAGATGTGGGCCTCCGTATCGTATATTCTAAGATTTTGGGTTTAGAATCCTGAGTGGACTGAAGTAGGATGGAGCATTAGGGAGAGTTTTCATTGGTGAAACTTCCTTACTCTTCTCACCGTATTTAAACTTCCCAGCGCTTCTATTTTCTGTGCGGTTGCCACCCACGGTGGCAAATCTATGCCAATTTTCCCAACATCAACATTCTCAGCATTTTCCCCTCCTTGCTGCCAGAGATCGTAGTACGCATCTTCCATATACGCCCATTCTGGAAACTCGCAGCACCCGAACACGAAAATGGTCTTCTCAGGCTTTAGCCCATACATCAGCACCTCATGGGTCTTGGGAACCAAGACCTGTGCTACCCTTCTCTCAGGATCAAAGCCTCTGATCAGCGCTGTACAGACTAATCGAGACGTCCTAGGGTCGGGTGGCTCGACGGAACCGTTTTTGCTCTTGTTGAAGTACGGAATGCGGAATTTACCTGTTCGAGGGAGATTGTGGAAGGCTTTCTGGATGTTTGGATCCTCAGTCTCCACGATCTGGATGAGGGAGCCGTTTAGTGCGGTCAAGAGTTCGGAAGGCGGGATCCATTCGCATAGCGTGAGGAAGCCAATGAAGCCTTGGCGGGAAGTGGCTGTTTCTTCATAGCAAAAATCCCAGGGTTTCATGAAAGAGCAAGGCTTGGACGAGTAAGTGCGTTGCGGAGATGATGAGTTTGTGAAGCCGTTGCAGTGGAAGTAGGAGAGCATTTGCATGCTTCTTATCTCAGAGTTTGTGCGTGTTGGCGCGTCGAGCAGCTTTAGGGGTTCGACAGACAAGAGAGTGGTTCCCTTCTGAGTTGCTACAGTGCTCAACTCCTTGAATTCATTCGAGGTATTTTCGGCTATGAAGAAGGGACTTTCGACGTAGATTAGATATCGGAGTCTGATGCGTGCTATTATTTTAAGCAGAAGGTCCTTGTTCGATGTTAAATCCAATCCGAGTGTGTCGATCACCAAAGGAGCGAAAGGAGTCTGTTGCCGAAGGTTTACATATGTCTGGAAAAGATCCTCGAAACAAGCGAGAAAATGTTCTTGGTCCCCCAAATAGCCTCTGATCGGGAGTGGATGCGCACGTACAAGCTCATTCATAGCATCCGAGCTTGATCCAGGAATGGGAGCCGGGTGGGTAAACGAAGGGCCAAGATTAACTTCTCTTACATGGACGAGCGATATCTGGCCGTGAGGGGTGAATTCGGGTTTACTGGGGTCCAGATCCAGGTAGAAAACAGAAGAGAGTGCCTGACTTCTTTTGCCGAATCCGGTGAGATATCTGTTAAGGAGTTGCTTAGCAAATGCGGATTTTCCAGAGGAGGATGGCCCGATGATCATGGTCGTTGCAGAGGGTTCAGTGCAGTTCTCGATTCGGCTGGTCCAGCCATCGGGAATGATTGCAGGGAAAATAGATCGCTTAAGAAGGTCATCGTTCGATTCGCGGATCTGTGAGCAGAGGTTAGTATATGGAAAAGTGAAATAAGGAACAAGTAAGATATCAAAGCAAATATCAGGGTCGTCAAGGCGGAATAGCCAGAGGCAAGGGTAAGGAAAGCACAAGAGCACAAGAGAGCTAAAAGGACACTGGTACTTTGGGTCGGCCCCGAAGGTTGACAGATCCAGCCCATTACATTTATAAAGATATAGGAATTCCCAGGCTAAAATCCCACATATTATGACTTAATACTTACGAGAGTAAATGACCTGTCGACAGGTCCCTTCGATGATGCATTCCAGATATTGGAGAAGAGCGGGCAGATGCTAGAAAAGGGAGCCGTCGCGGGGCAATGTTGAAATTGAATCTCATTACACCTGTCTAGCCCTCGAATGGCGGTAATTGGATGTGTTGACGGGACGAAGACATGATACGATGTGCCCTTTTCCCGCTTACGTGGATTTGCAGAAACATTAGCACCATTGACATTGATGGCACCTTTCAGCACCATGAGATAGAAACAGCCTATTAGGGAGATAGTCGATGCTTTCTCGAGTATGACTGTAACTTGAGCTTCAGATTCGGACAGGACTGTTTCTTTGGAGTATCTCCAAGTGGAGAGCTGCCGGTTCGTGGTAGGAGCATCCTCGATGTTCATATAAGCATTTTGTTCAGAATCCTCGTAGTCATCATTGGCAGCATCCATTGATGTGGAGTTGGACCTATTTGGCGATTCATCTCGAGAAATATCAACACAGGTTTGAATGTGCGCCTTTGATCTCGCGGCTGCTGCGGCGCTAATTGGTGCACTTTGCTGAGAGCCTAACCAGAAAATTTAGGTTTGATAGGGATGAAGAAATTTAAGGCATAATCGTACCTGATGATATTGCATCAGAGCTTATGATGCCAACTCTCTTTCGTTTCCCGGGCATTGTGTCTAGTTTAATGAGAATGTAGTGCCTCAAGAAAACCAATGTTCGTGCAGACCTTCGAGGTTCGTTCTTTTAGCGTATCCCAGATGGGACTAGCACATTCGTTCCCTGCAAACGGCTCGTGCGCGTGCGGTAGGAGCCGGCAGAACCCTCCACCTAGAAAATGTTCGCTGAGCTTTAACATTTTCGCGACCAGAGCAACGATGACATAGCCAGCGCGATGAAGGAAATCAGACGTACCGAGGTGCCCCCGCCGGGTGTGGTATCGAAGAAGAAGACAAAATCGCCTCAAACGCCTTCGAAACTTCAATTGAGCACAGAGTTCGTGGGCAGCAGCGACGACTCTGGAACCGAAACAATACCGAAGGCAAAGCAGGGCAAGAAGCCGTCGAAAGGGAAAACACCCGTTACAATAGGGGTCCATAAGCCTGGAGTGAATGGTGTGCCAAAGAAGAGTCAGAAGTCAACTCCAATTTCCATTGCCGCAAAGAAGAGGGCGAATCAAAGGAAGGGCACACCCTCATCGAGCTCAGACGACAGCGATAATGCAAATAATCAGAGCGTAGATTATGAGCAGTGGCAAAGAAAGGGCGATAAGTCTGAGGGCTCTTCAAACGAGAGTAGGACCAGCTCGGACAGTTCGAGCGATGACTCGGACAAGGAAGAAATTAACAAGGCAAACCAACGCAGCGCGGAGAAGTATAGTCCCCTGTAAGCATTGCCTTACTCAGTAGACTGATCTCGTTCTTAGACAAGTAAGAGCTGCACAATCACACACTGTCGAGTTTCTGCCCGCGCAACCATTCATCCCTCCCAAAGGCTTCACCGCTGTCCCAACACACACCAATCCCTCATCGCAAGCGCTGAAGATTTTTGACAACATAGAAGGCAAACAAATTTGGCATATCACAGCACCTGCTTCTGTTTCATTGTCAGGATTGAAAGATCTAGCTAGCGACAAAGTGTTGAAAGGGGAGCCTATCCTTAGCTACAACGGTACTGACTATGGTTTCTCTGTTGGAGAAGAAAAAGAGGAAGCTACGCGAAGGGTACTAGTGCCTAGCACTGTAGGATACAAGGCTGGTTCGTACATGGAGTTGTCGTTATTAACTGGAAGGCTAACTGCCCTTAGTCCCCACGCGGATATCGCAGACACTCCATCTACAACAGGTGATCCGATTACCCAAAGTAAGCCCCAAGCAAGCAGATACAAATACTACATCAGCCGCTGCAGCATCCATAACCACCAGCACCGTAAGAGCTCCACGGCCACAAGTCAAGGGCTTGCGGATGCGCTACTTCCCATCTGGGTTCGGCCTTCAAGATCCTGGAATTATCGGCTCTTCGGAGAGCGAGGACGATGTGCCTGTAACGGCTGGGCTGGGCATCCCAAATGGAATCCACCCCTCCCAAAAGCGCGAGAAGCGGAAGTACGATGAAGTGAATGGGACGGAGAGAACT
Organism: Lindgomyces ingoldianus; assembly: GCF_010093535.1. Classification (NCBI taxonomy): domain Eukaryota; kingdom Fungi; phylum Ascomycota; class Dothideomycetes; order Pleosporales; family Lindgomycetaceae; genus Lindgomyces; species Lindgomyces ingoldianus. Next base: position 70,915 of record NW_022985193.1, read on the forward strand.
GAGTCTGCGACTAAGAAGCATAAAAAGCATAGGACTCCAGAAGAGATCAAGAAGCGCGAAGAGAAGAAAGCAAAGAAGGAGCGAAAGAAGGAGAAAGGGTCGGCGAAGATGAAGTAATGAACTCCGTTTTTTAATACTGGACCTGCCAGTCGTGCGAGATCTTGGAGGCAAAGAGTAATTACGTGTGTGTCTAGTGTGATTCTGTAGACGACTCCATGTGTCTATGAGTGGACGAGTGGATGAAGGGGTAGCGAAATGCTGCACCTCATTGGCATGAGACCGAAGACGCGATGATCATCAGCTTGATGTAGGGGGATAATGGTCGTCTTCGAGGGGGCATTCTGAAAATGCTGAAGGCTGCATGCTCGGCATCCTTCCCGAGTCGCGTATGGCATTTTCGGATACGCAGGGGAAGGATTGGATTTGCTCAGGGCGCGTGATCCAAACCAGGTGAATGTCCAAGGATATTTGCATTTGAAATGAAGAGATGAGACCACTTGTATAAGTTTTATACTTTTTGTACTGTATGAACAACGGAACCTAACAAAGACCCGGTTTGGAACAGAAATAGGCATCATCTGAGCATCCTCTGAGCATCCTCTGAGCATCCCCTGAGCATCCTCAATTGTAGCAAGAGAGTTAGTAAATCAAAACCATCCTAACTATGTTCTGTGACATGCCATGGTAAAGTGAAGGCACGGAAACAGGAATTTAAGACTAACCAAAGTAGATTAAGCTTAAAGGATCCTTGCGGGACAGACAAATCAGTTGCTTTTGTCGTCTTCTGACGCACGCAGGGAATAGGGGTCTGGCAAGCCCAGCACCCGTTCGGGGAAAAGATGCCGATAAAGTTTAAGAAAATGTGTTTTGGAGTGAGGATTGCGTGGACATGGCATTTGCATATTATTTTCATTCACGCCGAGGGTTTGGAAATAATGTTGCGGTGAAGACAAATAGGAGGTCATACCGGAACTGAGTGGCACCCTTAAATAGTTGGTTGCTCTCGTGAATGGGTTCGGTGAAGCATCCAACCAGCCTCGGTTGTTTCATGCAGGTGACGTTCGCAGGGTACGGACCACGGTCGCGCATATCCCTGTTCAACGGCTCCTGGCGTGTTTTGCTTGCCAAACATGGACATTCACCTCTCCATCTTTCCACCTTCCCTCACCACACACCATGGTCTAATATGGTAGTATTTTCGTCTCAAGGCTGCACCCATCCACGCGACCACCCCGCACACTACACGCGCCCCCGCGACCATGGCGTCCTCAAACGACGCAACCCCCACTGTCGAAGCAGAACAAAAACAACCCCAAGCCCCCGAGGTCGCACCTCCCCCCGCTGAAGACCCGAGTATGTCCCAAGACATATCACACTCCGAAGATGTCTTGTCTTTTGAGCAGCCGGACTCGGAGCTCCCGCCCTTGCCAACCGATGACGATGACAGTTTCCTCCAGGCCGACAACTTCGCAGATACCCAATTGCAAGGCGATGGAAGTGCGCTAATGGACCACGAGATGAACCGTCAACTGATGGATATTGAATCCAGTTTTCTTCCTGAGCCACCTGTCCAGGTCGAAGCCCCACAAGTGCCCCCCGGCGCCGACGACACTTATCTGTTTGGAGGCTCGCCAGGGCACTCACGGCAACCCACCGCGACAGCGGGAGACAAGGTGGCCTCGCTGATACTAGAAGAGGCGGCAGAAACTCAAAACTCCGAATCTTCGCTATTGTCAAATGAACCGCCTACCCCCGCAGATGCGTACAAGACCCCGGCCGCGCGGCGGCTAGACATCGACACGATCGTCCAAGAGGATTCGCTAGGGGATGGAACACCGGCTTCGGAGCCTATGCCGTCGTCACCTTCTGCACAAGCTGCACAGCGCAACCATTCGCGTACAACTTCAGGAGCTAATGCTGTTGAGAATAACATACACCAGGGCGAAAAAATTGAGGCCCAAGCAGTCCCAGGTGCAGGGCAGAAGGAACAGTCAGGTGATGAAGTACGGCCGACCTCGAGCGCATCAACGGTGAAAGCGCCCGATTTCACCGCATTGGAAGAGAATTCCTCATTCACGGATGACCATGATCTGAGCATGGAAACAATAACAATTCCCGTACCCTCCTTCCCAACAACAAACACCAAAGTTGGAAAGCGACCGAGCTTTTTGCAAAACCGTCACTCAAGTCAACGGTCCTCGGTGTCCTCGTTTACGAATCGCTCCGATTTTTCTGGAGATACTGGGAGCAACGCAACCTTGGGCGCGGACTATGCCCTGCAAAGCGGGGGTGCAGCGCCAGGCTCTGGCTCTCACAACAGGTCTAGCTTTGGACTGTCCAGGCTGCCAAGTCTAGGGAGTATAGCATCTTCCGTTTCAGGGTACAGTGACTCCAACCCCTCTTGGGACAAGAACAGAAGCCTTAGCGCGAATTCATTATCTGGACATCTTCATCCCGACAGTAATTTAGGGCGACTTGAGGAGGAAGTGAACTCCACAACACCCCCCGCTACACCACGCGCTCCAAGTGTCAAGCCGGTTGCCCCTACTGACACTGTCATCGCTAGGCACGTCCAAGATATTCGAGTTCCTGACACCATCGCTCGAGAGTACCGCGAAAAGCACTCTAGGTCGCCCGACAAGCGACACATAGTGACCCCATTCACCCGGAACAAGCACAATCTCACGCTCAAGGAGCAGAACAGCAAGATCGACAAGCTGAGCAAAGAGAACTTCGACCTAAAATTGAAGATTCACTTTCTTGACCAGGCGCTTCAGAACCGATCGGATGAGGGTGTTAAGGAGATGATCTCGAAGAATGTGCAGCTCCAGACCGATCTAGCGAATGAAAAGAAGGAGAATCAGACACTGCGCAAAAAGGTCCGAGATTTGGAGAGGAGGCTGAAATCCCAAGAAGACGGATTAGCTGCGGCAAAGGAGAGTGCAAGTGGCTCTGAGGATGAAAGCGATCCGTCTTCGAAGCAGGCTGAGATGGAAGAAGAGATCATATTTCTCAGAGAGCGACTAGAATCTACCGAAACGTTCCTTGAGCAACTTCAACAAGAAAACCTCAACAAGGAGGTGGAGAAGAGGCGAATGGCCGAGTACATCAAGTCAATGGGAGAACGGAGTACGTCAGAACCGTCTGCAGGCATCAACGAAGCGATGGGTATGTGGAAAGAAGAGCTCGAGGAAGAGCGGTCTCGACGCGAACAAGCAGAAGCCGATACCGAAAAGCTTCGCGAAGAAGTCCAGCGACTCAAGGACCTTAATCAGCAATCGCAACAACGCTCTACGACAAACCAGAGTGTCAAAAACGTCTACAATATTACTCGCCGCAACCTGACGTCCTACACGACCCGATCGAATTCTGGTTCTGACGTCAACGAGCAAGCCGCATCCCCGTCTATGGGTGGTACCAGTAGTACGCTCGTAGAACAGCTTCGGACCGAGAACTCAGAGCTTCGACGAGATCTCGGTGCTCAGACTTCCATGCTCACATCACGAAATCGCGAGCGGGAACGCCTGCAACAAGAGATTGAGAATCTGAAGCTTACTGTGCGGAGGGGAGACGTCGGTTCGGTGGCTGGTGATAGCATCTTCGAGCGCTCAATATCCCGCAACCACCTTCGTTCTGTGTCGCGGGCTAGCGGAGGAACTCGCGCAACTCAAATGAGCGATCCGGAGCGTGAAGAATACGATAATAGATATGCTGCGCTCCGTGACGAGCTCTCTCAGACCAAGCTACAGTACAAAGAGCTTGATGATCAACTCAACGGTCATCTCGATATCCTTGAACAGACTGAGGCTAAGGTTAAGGAGCTCGAGCATGAATTCGAACTTCAAACTCAAGATCTTCAAGCAATCCAGAACGAACGAGACGAAGCCTTGGAAGCATTTCAAGATAAGGAGCAAGAGTGTGATGAGCTTAGACAGCATGCACTCGAAACAATACAGAGGCTGGAGGAAGAGATAGAGCAGAAAACACAGGAGGTCAATAAACTCGTTACTGAGCTTGACAACACGAATGAAGACTTCAATGCTTTGCAAGAAGAGATGAAAAGCGTCAGCGAGAGCCTGGTACGGCTCGAAGACGACCAGGAGGCGAGCGGACGGAAGATACAAAAGCTGGAGTCAGAACTTGCCGATGCGAACCAGGAATTGGGGAGACAGGACAAATCGCTGGCTGACGAGAAGGAGAAGAACGAACGGCTTGAAATCCAGCTCGAATCTTGCCAAGGCGAAGTTGATTTCTTGCGAGAAGAGCAGGAAGGCGACAAGATTAAGATTGGAGAGCTCGAAGCGGCCCTTAACACGGCCCAAAATACGATACAGGACGAGAAGGAGCGCTTCTGTGATCTTGAGGATCGTCTGGCGGAAGAAAGGCGACAGCGCGATATCTTAGACACTCAAGAGAAGCGAGAGGTGGAGAAGGTTCTTACGGACCTGAATGCACAGCTGAGCAAGCTGAAAGAGGACAATAGGAAGCTCCGGAAGAGTCTCTCAGGAAAGGAAGTCGAGGCATCCAACTGGAAGCAGCGACTTGACGACCTTGAGAGCAGTCTCCGCGAAGCTCTTGGTAACCTTAACGGCACCAGGTCCAGCCTACTCAAGGTACCCAACACAATTTCTAATCCAACAAGACATATACTTATCACCTTTATTCAGGATGTGAACAAGCTGCAGCGAGACCTTGAGGTCACATTACAGGAGCTTGAAAACACGAACAACGATCTTGCAGAAAAGAACAAGCTTCTCCGAGATCGGGATACACTATTGGAAAGCACTGGAAACGAGTGCCGCCGTCTCTCGGATATGCTCGAGCGCGAACGTCAAATGCGCCGCCAAGACCAAGCAGCCTTCGAGAACGCCAAGCGAGGTCACCAATCGGTCACGAGAACCATTCAGCAGCATGAGACTCGAGTTTTAGAGTTGGAGACTCTTCGAAGTCAGGATCGACAGAAACTCATGGGTCTCGAACGTCAATATAAAGAGCAGTTGCTGGAGCGTAACAACCTGTTGTATGCCCTCTGGAACCGTCTGTCAACACTCTGTGGAGCCGAGTGGTCCCGTAACCATGCCCTCATTAACGGTGAACTTCCGTCCATGGAGCTCATCTCAAAGAACCTGCAAGGCTTCAACAAGAACATCATTCTGGCTGTTAAGATGGTGGAAGGCATCATCGGCGGATTCCGCCAGCGGATTCGAGGCATGGAGAAGGACTTGCTACGAGATTACCAGACTCTCGAGCATACCCTAGACGTCCGTGTCAAGCGCCTCGATCAACTTGAGAAGATCATCATGGCGCAAAGACAATCAATTGGCCGTCCTAGTACCGTCCGTGGCGGCCTTGTTGACCTCAACTCTGGTGAGGTCAACAAGCTTCGCAACGAAAACAAGAGTCTCCGGACTGAGCTTCAGACTCTTCGCCAGATCACAACTACGACTACCAACACCAATATGGTCACTGAAACGAACGGCCGCACTGGTTCTCCAGGTTCAACTAAACGTGCTAGCATGGCGCAGACACTTCTTCGCCACCACTCGAGCTCCACCGTGGAAGGAACACAGAGTCAGCCAGACCACCCTTATCCTCAAGCTGGGCCTTTACAGCCCAGCGAACAGAAATGGATTCACAGGCTTAAGGAGCTCGAGCGACGGCTGAAAGCTGAACGAGAAGCACGGCTTTTAGATCGTAGTGGGGCAAGAAAACGCTTAGAAGAGAAGGCGGAAGAGAATCAAGACTTGCGCGCAATGCTTGAGCGAGAGCGCGAGAGGAAGGGAGACGAAAGCAGTGTAAATGGCTCTGGACGTGGAAGTGGGCGCGGAAGTGCAGTAGGCAGTGTTCGAGGCTTCGCTGATGAGGAAGTGTACTAGTACGTCTGTTTTACTAGCGAAATTCAGGCAGGTGCGTTGGCGTTTACTTTACTTTACATCAGTATTTTGTGAGACATGTTTTGGTCTATAGGCTGGACTGTTTGAATTTTTTTTTTAATTGCTGTAGTTTATGGTTCTAGGGCTGGTGTAACGAGCTGGGAAAACTTGCGGATTGAGGAATTTGTATGGATATCTCTTAACTTGGGTTGGACTGGGTACGAGGATATAATGTGTATGGAATGCAATATTTTGTGTATGAAGCCGGGCGATGTAATGACCCGGTCCGTGCTGCAAGTGGCTTTATGGTATGGCAGACGTGGAGACCAAGGAAAAGAGCAAGTGTCAGTCCGTGCAACTCACTTCTTGACTCCTCAGGCCACCAGACTAGGGATCCCTCTTAGAGTTAGATCTCCAGGTTCTTTCTCTATATGTATTTACCCTCTCACCACTTTATACTATCTTTCATACACCACTCGCTCTACTACTCTCTCAACCACATCACACTGTCATTCCTACCCCACTCTCTCACATTCCACTCGACTGGCGCTTTGAGGTCTAGATACAACCTCACATCGAGCTAACGGCGGCAGATATCCACATTTACGCTCTTCTAGGATCTACACCATTATTTCCGCTTCATGCTCGAACTTCTTCATCGTGGGATTCCATCCTAACTTATTCCTTCCCTAGGACCTGAATCCTCGAATGGGAGCAAACTCACTGGCTGCCCGCTCACTACAATATCTTTCCGGTGCTTTATCATCGCCAGGCCGCTATCATCTCAGCAGGTGCGCTAGTTTATCAGGCCGCGTTCTTTTGGACGTTAGTCTCTACTCCTCTCCCCTCTCCCCTTCGGCATCTGGAAAATCTACCCTTCTTACTCCCACCTGCCAATGCTTCTTTTGCCCAACTTATCTGAACATTCACTTACAATGTCCCAAAGTACCCCTCCGTCAAGAGCTCCCGATTTCCGCACTCATAGTCCAACAGCATCCAGAAAGCATCGCAGACGCCCTCCTTCACAGCACGTCCGCGGGGTTGCACTCTCTCCCTCATAGCACAGGCTACCTTTAAAGAAGTTTGTAGTCTTGTTGTTCGGAAACGTTACTGAGCAGAGAGTGCGAGAAGAGAATAGTAGTGACGATTCAATACCGAGTTCTACCATCCCTAACATATCACGATTCTCACCAATCACAGGACACGTATAGAATGTTAGGCCACCTTGCTCAGAGGAACCGTAAGTTGGGAAAGGAGAATGCGGCACCGGCGCGTAGGAATCCACCACGACTCGCGGGAAAGAAACCAGCTGTTAAGGGAAAGAAGACTCCCAGCGATAAGAAGCCCAGAAAGCGCTCTGCTCCGCAACAAAGTCAGAGAAGAGGCCGCGCAGAGAAAGTCCAGAAGACTCGGAACAAGGACGTGTCCACAAATATGCGTGATGGGAAACAAAAGGAGGCAAGTGTGAATAGAGAAGTCAGAGGTGCTGAAAAGGGAACTGTTGAAGACCCCGTTGATTTGACTCTCTCCGACTCTGATAATGACCTGCCCTTTATCCACGGTCACCGTACTCGTACACGGACGGCATCTATTCCTGAACTCAAAACTGAAGAACTGGTTCGTTCTCCGCCCCCACTTGCTTCAAATTTAGCACCATCGTGGGATTTCGCTGCCGGTGGGCCAAGCACTGGTGTCCAGGAGAAGCAAAAAACAGGTCCTGAGATCGAGCTCAATCAATGCCAGTCCAAACTCGACAATCAAACCATCAGAGTTACGGCCCTCCAAGCAGAGATTGGGCGTCTCAAAAGAATGCACGATAATGACATTCTCAAGTTACGTCAGGAGAAGACCACAGAAACGCAAAAGGTCAAGAACCTAGAGAAACAGCTTGAAAGCAAGATCATCGAAGAACGCGAGCAGATGAGTGGGATTGATCGCCTAGTTACGGAGCTCCGAGCCGTCCAGATGCAACGGGATGAGGCCAACCGAAGCCTCGACGCTGAGAAGCAGAGGAGTGAGAGGTTGGCAATGGCGGAGAGCGCTCGGGACCAGCTCCAGGAGGAGCTTAATGTTGAGCGCGAGAAGACTTCGGGTCTAGAAGTTCGTCGCTGGAACGACAAGGAGATTTCAGAGCTTCAGAACCAGATCTCATGTCTGCAAGATGAGAACACAGCCATCAGGCTTGGACTCGAGGAAGAGCAAGCTGCACACTCCGCCACCGCAGAGAATCTCAAGAGAACAATCAACCAGCTCAAAGAGGAAAATGAAAGCTCCTCTGCCAATAACGGCGAGTCCAAATCTCTCCAGTCTGTCCAAGCCGACCTTACCAAGGAACTTGAAAGCTTAAAGTCCGAACATGCTGTCACGAAAAATCCCAACCCAAGTACACCCGCCCGCCTAGACTCGCCAGTTCTGTCACGGGCCTCCTCCGAGGACCAGACTCGTACAGACAATGTCCGCAAGACATACCTGAAAGTCAAGAAACGGTATGATAATATCTTCTCCGTCGCTAAGGATCTCTCAATAAGCACTCGAGGGTTGAATTTCAGCAACTTCGGCGAATTTGGAACGTATCTGAGGCAGTTGAAAACCGCTATTGATGAAGAAGAGGCGGACTCCGATGATCGGATCAGGGCGGGAAGTCAAGTGGGCGATCAGCCACCGTAAGGGAGTGGCGGATATCTGTGGCAGACTTCATAGGGAATGTAGTCTAGACCAAATAGCCGGGGACTGGGTGGGTCGGCTGAGGGGTCGGAGATGAAGTAATTCCAAGCAGCGTGGAACTACGGGTGGAGTGGGGAGTCCCGCGCTGGGAATTTCGTTGGGGTTAGGTAGTGAATTTGGGACGGTTCTCTCATGCCTCAAGCCTTCCCGCGAGAAGACGGTAAGGCGCGCCTATGATACCCAGGTCTTTCCAATGATGTTTACCGGCGTGTTTCACGAAATATGCTCACCACCCCCTTTCTTTGAGTACGCTTCCTGGCAGACAATCTTCCCCGATCTCCGAGTTCCCCGATCCCGCATCCTCCCAGGCCAGTCCAGGAGAGATGCGCATGGGACCGCACTGACATGTTTTCTGGACACGCTCTTCTTTCAGGCAGCACCACGCCAGTTGACCCCGAGTGGTTTCACTATCGACCCCTGGCCTGCTCGTTTTAATCCGCCAGGGCAATCCCACATTCAGTTCTATAGCTGGACTTCAATCGCTATAACGGATTTTAATGAAGCCAGCAGTGAGGCAGAGACGGGGCCAGTAAGGAGTTCATTTACCGCGCGGATCCTCAGTCAGCGAGTATTGCGGTGACTTCTGGTGGCTACACAGTTCCAAAAGTGGCGAGAGCATGATAGTGTTGGTAAGTCTTACTAGTCATGTTTCATGGAGACCCTCCTACTTTTTTCCCCCCATGATGGGGAATGGTCATGTGGATTGAGTTGGAGGAATTTGATGCCATTCTTACAGCAGGTCAATATTTTGGTTCCGCCTGGTGGGTTCTCTCTGGAAAGACTTCCACAAAGCTTTTAGAGGCTCTGGTTGAAGAGTGTAAGATCGCAGTGAGGAGTCGAGGCGTAAGGAGGGTCGGGGTTAAAATACCACATCTCGCAACATGACCTACTAACACTTCCGGTGTGAAGCCTCGCACTCTGCTTAATTATCAGCGTATCGGTGGTCACCATTACTACCGTTCCCCGGAACCCAGAGGACATGATAGTGGTCCTTCGTTCTTTTTGACGTCTCTCCACAGACACTTGCTGACACTGCTCGACCCTGCGTATAAGCCCCATTTTCGCACCAGTTTCTTCCATGCACCATTCCTATAGACAATTTAGATATGGAGCCAGACTTCTCCACATCACCTAGATTTCACGAGATTTTGACACTCCTATCAAAGTGTGAAACAAAAACAGTCAAGTCTTCAAGTCCCCAAAAAGAGGGCTGATATACCTAACCCCCCTCTCTGTGAATCAAGCTCAACCAGTGACACCACCCTATCTATAGCAGCCATCTGTTTGCCGTAATCACACGATAGTCGAATGCGTCGTCACCATAGTCGGATGCGTCGTCACCATAGTCGTATGTATCTCACCATAGTCTATGTTGCCAAGACTCACCCACTTATTTCGCATATATATAGACTCCTACAAAAGACTCCTCTAGCAATCAATTCAATCCAGTTCCTCATGCCTCTAGTGCTTCACATAGCTTCACACCATCTAGCACGTAGAGGCCGTTACTAAGAGTCGAAGAGACACCTTACGTGATTCACCACTGCTTTCGCCCTTCGGCTAGGATATATGAAGACCTTGGTCCCCGTTGATCTGGGCATTTTCTTTACTCCCCAACTTCCACCTTGGGAAAGAAGATTAAAAAGAGCAATAGTGCTGCCTCTCCCCTTAGGAATAAAATTACAGCACCAAGGGCCAACGGCTTCCTTCTCTGCCTCTAGGACTAACATAAGCGATTTTCGTATCATGATCGACTGCACCAGAATAAATATGCCAGCCAGGCAGGTTATGGTTCCCTCCCTAGGACTAATTTTTTATTGCAAGCCTATTATGTGGGTGACAATAAGAGAATGAAAAAACTCCAGCATCGCCTTGAATGTGTGTTTGACCAGCCCTTCACTTAGACTAATACTACGGCGATTTAGGCCCATAAGATGCAGGAATTAAAACTACACCACCTCGCCTCATGACTGCAGATTGCCAGAAGAAACTGGCAAAGCAAGGGGGGAATCTCGCGTCTCCTTATTCGCTCTAAAACATCACGAGAAATACGATCACGACTATCGTTTCCTGGAATAAAACTGCAACCCAAGTGCGGCGTAGAGCACCCGCCAAAAGCTCACAATCCGTGCCTGTATCGCTGGGGGTATTTAAAACGGAGAGGACGCCTTTGAGGGTTCTGCTTGGTAATCGGTAGGTTGAATTAGAGGGAAGTTAAGAGTGTCGAATGGACACTGTATGTGGATTTATTGTGCACGGAGGGATTTCAAGATGGATGGGAGTGTGATGATATCACCATCTCTGGAAGAGGTATCTATCGTCAGGAAAAGCTGACATACATTCTAGGTCAAATCGGAGAGATCTCAAATTACTGGATCAAATGTGCAGAGGAAGGCGTTAGGGGGAGAGCAGGGGAGAAGATTAACTGAGGAGAGGCGAAGAAATGTTGTCGGTATTCGAGATGAGGTGAATGATGACAACCTGGCGAGAATAAGGCGTGTTAGGATGAACGCGAGAATGTTCGCGAGAATTTTCGCGAGAAAACTGAGTGGTTTTACTACAATTAGCTCGGATTTCCGGAGATTCCGTGACATGAACTATCATCTTCATTTCTTCCAGGTTAGAGTACATCAGTGCGAACCCGAGAAATGCATAGGCTACTCCAGACATCCTCTAGGTAGATTCTCTTTATTAGATAGATATTAAACCCCGTCTGAGGTCTAGAGAGAATGTGCGAAGCCAAAAACAGTCCGTAAGGCTTAACCGACAACATTGTGGGTAAAAGAGCGTACGTTGTTCAAGGTAATTGACTCTAAACCGCTACTTTTCTTATTTAAACCCAAACTCATACTTGAAGGCATGTCAGCAGCTAGAGGAAAATAAAAGGCAAAAGCTACGGGAGACGAGATCGAAGACGTACTAGGTGGGCTTCATGTCGGAGAAGAGTCTTCACCTGCTAGTAAACTTCCCGAAGAAGCAGATGTTGTGGGTCTGGCGGAAATCATCGACGGTAGAGAAGCTCCTGGTGGAGACGGCGACGCCCGTGAACCTGAGGCTATGGTGGGAGGAGATAGTGGGGGCGAAGCGGAAGGTGCTGATTTAGGAGGACCTAGCCGACCAACAGCAACGACGATAGAGAGGAATAGAGGTAGACGTACTTTCCTCGGAATTGATATCGGCTCGAAACGCAAGACCACGGGACCTCCCAATTACAGCAATACCACTGTAAACAAGGTCTAGAGGTGGGGTGTCGGTCATCCGGTCGCAAAGTCAAGGAACGAGAAGGTTGAGAAGAAGCCAGCCGAAGCGTTATTCAAGAAGTCACTTAAGAAGCCAAAAGCTACTCTGAAGCCAAAGCCTGCCCTCAGGGCAAGCGCTGCAAAGGGAAAGGCAGCAGAAGTCGACCCAGAAAATGAATCCGATAGTGATGAAGATGTCGATACTGAGGGCATGACCGTTGGTGATTTTAGAGAAATGGCCAGCGAAATCCTCGATTTAGTCCGTGTCACCACTAACCGCAGAACCGGTCGCAATCCTAGCAGCCGGGGCAAGGTTGAAAAGGCTATCAAGGCAATTCGAGGCGAAGTCGAACGTTTTCAAAGCAGAGGAGCTGGTATCAAGAGGAAGGTAGCCGATCCCAAGAAAGGGACAGAATCGATACCGAAGAAGGCGAAGGTTACAGCAAGGACAAGGGAAAAGGGAAAGCTAAGAGCTAGGGCGAGGCTGCTGAGGTTGTAGTCATTTCGTTGGACATCTCGGGTGATGATGGAGAAGGTCGTGCGGCTGCTGAGAAGGACCAGTTTCCATCTACTTAGATGGGCCAGGCGAGGTGCCGAAGTCGTTTGACATAGATTGCTCACCCGGCAACTGCCAGAATATCGCAACACTCGGCAGGTTATTCCACTATAGATTAGTTTCGATTCTACACTGTCTTGTAAATAGTTTGCTTAGACAGATAGACTGACATATACATATTGAACTCACTCAATTCTTTGCTTCGTACGGTGTGATATCAATTTACTGTGGACAACTTCAAAGTTCCTAGTTCGCTTCATTGCTAGCAACGTGGTTGACGATCGTGGAGCGGGGTTGTCTCAACTCCTAACAATTGTCCTAATTGTTAGAGATCCTTCGATGTCAGTGTACATACTGTTTCCTTCATTTCCTGCGTCATCCCTCTTCTCATCCTAACTTTACCGACTAATGTGGCTACGTATATACTTCTCAACAATGCTTACATAGAAGGAGATGGATGTGTCAGGTCGGAAGACCTCCAGGGCTGGCCCTACAAACGAGGAACACCGCTGCCCTGTCCGAACTGATGACATGATGCAGCAGTGTCGCGAGTCATTCAAGAACCTCGCGGCCATTGCCTCTGATTCTGAGCGAGAAGCGATATATGATCGAGAAGCTCTTGCAGAAGCAATCTAAGATCTTGCAAATACCTAATAAGCCCAAGAGGGAGTCCAGAATGCCTAGTAGATACACTGAAGATGAGAGTCTAGAAGTCTTACCGAAGTTTGCAGATTCTGAGGAGGCGTTCATGTCCAGAGTGCTTGAAGAACTCGCAGCTCAGAAAATCGAAGGAGAAGAAAGACAAAGGAGATCACGGGGAAACTCAATGCCGATCTCCAGAAATAATTCCCCCTTGTTTGTTAGAAGCATAGACTGACGATTGTAGGATGGTGATAGTGCAATGCGGAAGGGTGGTGATATAGATTCCGATCTAGTAAGTAAATGCCGTGCTTCTTTAGCTCTAACGGCTGGAATAGGTAGAAGGATGAGCAATACGAGGACAAGGACAGTGAAGACGACTTTTCCGAAGAAGAAAAGGGTTAGGAGCCGCCAGGGAGCCGCGTTCGGCAATCTATCAAACTGGAAAGATGAACTGCTGTTAGGTTTCTTTTATGGTAGACTGATGGAATGATCTGATATTAGCTGAAGATAGTAATGGATTGCATGAAGAATATAATGGACTGGATAAGAAGAATAGTAAGCCATTTTCAATACAGGATGTTACCACATTATGTGGAGCGTGACGAGGGCAAAGTCTACCTGTAAATCTCCTGCTTGAAGAAAGGAGAGAGCATTAGAAGGGTGCGAATATCTGTCCCTAAATACCCTGTCATGTTCTATGTTAGGTGACAGGAAAAAGGCTTTTGTGAAAAGGTGAAGTTGTAGGCGTGACGTTCGGCTTACAGACCGTGCACTGTGTCCTGTAGAGGAAGGTGGAAGTAATGAGAAGATAAGCGTGTCTCTCTCACATCAATTTGCACCCCGAGTAACGAAGGATGCGACACATGAACTGATGAATAATGAAGTCCGGCGGTGAGTTGGTTCTGAGAGAGCCCGAGCCCGACCCCCGAAGTAGTCCGATGACGGCCAGAACAACGGCTGACCATTCCGCTTACGGTTAGTGCGGGACTGAAAGGTGCGGGACGAAAAAAGTATCTAAGACCACGCGCCGATAGTTCTTCCAGTCCAACTTTTGCCGCTATAAATCATCTTCCCACCCACTACTCTCTTCTTTCTCAGTTCCATCCTTCATAGAAGACTAGAATCTGGCTAATTGACTCAACATGTCTTCCTACGCCCTCCCCAAGTCTCACCAGGACGTCAGTTCCCCGCAGCACAAAGAAAAAAGCCCTAGATATTGACTCATTATAGCTTATGGAGAAGTCTTTGGTGGAGACTGACCCTGAAGTTGCTCAGATCATGGTAAGTTTCCTTAAACTCCCCAGCCTTCACCGTCTTATTGTTCTTTAGGAGAGAGAAGTCCAGCGCCAACGCGAATCCATCCTCCTCATTGCTTCCGAAAATGTCACCTCCCGCGCTGTCTTCGACGCGCTTGGTTCGCCCATGTCGAACAAGTACTCAGAAGGATATCCCGGTGCCCGATACTACGGCGGAAACGAGAACATTGACGCTGTGGAGTTGTTGTGTCAGAAGCGAGCACTCCAGACCTTCGGACTTGACCCTGAGAAGTGGGGCGTCAATGTACAGTGCTTGAGCGGTAGCCCAGCGAATCTCCAGACATACCAGGCCATTATGAGGCCACATGAGAGGTTAATGGGCTTGGATCTGCCGCATGGTGGACATTTAAGCCACGGGTATCAGACACCACAGAAGAAGTCAGCTTACCGAGTGTGCAACAGCAAGGCCGTAGAAAGCTAAAAAGTGCAGGATCTCAGCCGTCTCTACCTACTTTGAGACCTTTCCTTACCGAGTCAGCCTCGACACCGGGCTCATCGATTATGACCAACTCGAGCAAAATGCCCTCATGTACCGCCCGAAAGTCCTCGTCGCCGGAACCTCCGCCTACTGTCGCGAGATCGACTACGCCCGCATGCGCGAGATCGCGGACAAGGTCGGCTGCTATCTGATGATGGACATGGCGCACATTTCCGGCCTCATCGCCGCCGGCGTGAACAAGTCTCCCTTCCCATATTGCGACCTCGTAACCACGACAACTCACAAATCACTGCGTGGACCCCGTGGCGCCATGATCTTCTTTCGCAAAGGAGTACGCAAGACCGACCCTAAAACCGGAAAAGAGACGCTCTACGACCTCGAAGGCCCTATCAATTTCTCCGTCTTCCCTGGCCACCAGGGCGGGCCCCACAACCACACCATCACCGCGCTCGCCGTTGCTCTCAAGCAGGCTCAGACGTCGGACTTCAAAGCATATCAAGAGCAAGTCATCAAGAACGCAAAGACCCTTGAAGTCGTCTTCAAACAATTGGGCTACAAGCTCGTAACCGACGGCACAGACAACCACATGGTCCTCATGGACCTGAAGCCCCTCGCTCTCGACGGCGCACGTGTCGAAGCTGTGCTTGAACAAGTTAATATCGCTTGCAACAAGAACACGACTCCCGGCGACAAGTCCGCGTTGACACCTATGGGCATTCGGATCGGCGCGCCAGCCATGACATCTCGTGGTCTGGGCGAGGAAGATTTCAAGAAGATCGCCGGATATATCGACACGTGCATCAAACTGTGCAAGAAGATCCAGGGCGAGCTGCCAAAGGAAGCGAACAAGCTGAAAGACTTCAAAGCCAAGGTCGCATCGGGCGGAGTCGACGAGATTAATAGCTTGAAGAAGGAGATTGCGGCTTGGGCTAGCACCTTCCCTCTGCCGGTCTAAAATCCTTCCCCTCCATGTTTTGTCTTTGGCTTCTAGTTCGTACTTTTTTGTTCAGTGTGGCTGGGGTTCAACACGGCTCGTGTATTCACGGCGTTCGGGTTTAAGAATTCTACGGAGAGGCTGGGGTGGCGTCGTTCAACAAAGGCCTGTCTGGCTGGCTGGCTGGCATATTCAACATTTTGGGGAGTTGATTTAAGCTAAAGAAAACTAGACTGATACTCCTGGTCGCATTCATCATGCTTAGAAACTGGGCGTTGTGGGTGGGGCACCTGTTATGTGTATGATCAACTCTGAAATTTTATCATCGTCAATATGAGATAGTCGATTTGCTGCTTAACCAGCGAGCGATCAAATGGCCCACTCATCTATTTATACCAGTTTTGGACGTGTCTTTTGATAACACATACCTTAGCATTTCGTTTGATATTTTGACCTCCCCCACCTATTATCATCAAACCCTCTCCAGTCGCACTGCATTCCCTTTCCCCATCACATCTTAATCCTAATTCCCGTCGTCCCCGTCCTTGTTGTCCCACTCCTCCCGCTCACACCCCCCACACTATCCGCATCACTCTCATCACCCATCTCCATATCAGGCTCCTCCATAATCCCAAGCCCTAGCCTCCCCACGTTGAAAACCCCTGCACACCACTCCGAGAAAATATCCGGATCCCAAACGTCATCTTCCCTCCCCTTCCCCTTTGCACTCCTACCCGTCCCATTCACTGCCATCGACGGCGTGTATACCGTATCGAACCAATCCTGGTACGCCGACACAATAGCCTCCATCACTGCTGCAACGAGCATTTCCCGCGTGCGTGGGTCGTCTATGTATTCTTCGAGTTTGGCTCGGAGGAAGGGTGTTTCTGTTTCCACCGCCTTCCTAACCTTGCCTATCCGTGCCGCGGGTTCTCCAGGCGCCATTTTCGGCCCGCCCTTGATGTCTTTGTCTGGGGGTGTAGAGATTGCGGCTACCATCCTGCTAACAAACTGCGTAGTGAAATCCGTAATAGCACCGCGCAGCCGCGCATCCACTTCCGCCTTGGCATCGAGCATGTTCTCGACGACTTTGGGTATGAGAAGACCGACAAGGTTGCGGGGGTTGAAGAGCCCACCCCGGCTGCGCAGTTCCCAGAATGTGTTTGTGATGCTGGTGAAATCGTACTGGAGGTCGGTTTCCGGTGTGACGAATTCGATGTCGAATGCGACAATTTGTTGTTTGAGGAGGAGGAGGTGTGAGATTAGAAAGAGGGAGGCGTCTGTTGGGGACGCGGATTTGGAGAGCTGGGTTGAGGCAGTTATGAGGGAGGTCGTGGTGCTGTGGACGATTCGGTGGGCGAGGTCGTCGAAGACTGAAGACTGGAGAAGAGTTAATATTTTGTAAATGGAAGGGGAGTATGTGTGGTGTGCGCGTGTGTGTGGAAGAAGCTACTCACGTGTACGAGCCGGTAGATCTTACTGAGAAGCCAGATCGCCTTACGTAGAGTTGGATACCAGTCTTTGAACGCAGCCTCGGTGTTGAAATTCCAACGCGAGTCGGGATCATCTTCTTCGACTACCATGGGTGTTTTTGGCATTACTGGCGTCTGTGGTACGGTTGCATTGGAGGTCTTCTTCCCCGATAGTGCTGGTTGGCTAGACTTGGAAGCAGATGATGGCTGTTTCTTATTCTTGGCTGGGTAGTCTAGGTCTTCTGGCTTCGGCTTATAGCGCTCAATGTTGTCGTGGAGGATAGCCAAGGAGAGAAACACGAGACGGGTCTGGGCATCCTCGAGGGCCGGGTGAACGAGAACGGTGAAGTCGAGTTTATTTGTTTCGATCGGAGATGCGTCCTCTTCCTCCTCTTCCATGTACCGAGTTTGGATCAAGGTACATAACTCGCATAGTTTGAGGATCTGAGTCTCGTGAATGGTCCTTGGCCGCAGATGATCGTAAAGGGGTTCACACATAGATTCTAGGAAATCATACAGGCCTCCCTCGCCCTCGAACCACTCGCCCCAGAGATCGTACTCGTCAAAACATATGCCACGAATATAGCTAATACTACTTCGAGCAAAGGCAACAAGATCCTTAGCAGAGCTCGGCGCCTGTGCAATCTCTCCTATCTTTTTGGTAACTATGGGCAAGATAAGGCGACCGCGGGTAGCGGAGTAGCTCTGATACAGCTCGTTCATCAAGCTCTGATACTCGGCTTCGGCGCCGGGCTCTGCGTTTGCCGGCAGCACCGCACGTTTTTGTATCTCGAGGCCGATTCGCTTGAGCTCTGGGGCACCGACGCGAAACTTAGCGTACAGGAGCGCAGACATAGTAGTGTCGTTCAACTGACGATCCGATATTCGCTTGGAGACATCGGCAGCTATTTCTCGCAGGGCGTTCGTGAAGTGGACTCGGATGAGGGTGAGAGCGCGGGTGAGGAGGAGCCGGTATCGTGAACGATATGTACTTGACTCGCGGTGGTTTGGGTGCGCCTGCATATACTCTAGACAGCCGTCCAGATTCGATAGCATCTCCGTAAATTGCTCCCCTCGGACGTGGTTGCCAGCCCCGGGCGCATTGAGTCTCTTGGTGATGGGTTCTAGATAGAGGTAGTAACGGAGATTCTCCTCTATGTCGTCTGCAAGCTTCGTGATGCACTTCTGGTCTTCAATTAAGCCCTCGCACTGTATCTGAAACGCGGTGGTCTGCGTCTCAACTGCCTTGAAGGACTCGGAGAGAGAGGAGAGGATGTCGAGGGTTTCGGAAGTGTCTGATATTATGGTATCGAGGTGTGTTCGCGTCAGGTGGAGCTGGTCCAGTTCGTGCATGTATTCCGCATGGCTGGCTTCGAGCAGCTCATCGCGGATGCCGCTATACCACTCGGCAAATTGCAGCTCGTTGCTGATACTCTCCTGTGACTTCTTCCTCCCCAGGCCCCTCTCCTTCTTTATATGCGCCCTCACGACATCGTAAAAGTCGCTGTAGGACTTCGCCCGTCTAGCCACGGTGGCCTGCGGGGGGGCATTGTCATTCTCCGCGATCTCTTCTATAGTCTCGACGGTGCCTTCTACGCGCTCGACGTCAGCCTGGCTCTCCTGCAGGACACACGATCAATAAATGCGGACATGCCCATGGAGCGGACGAGTGGCTTACGTTGGGCTGCTTGAGCAGAGACTCGCGGCGACGGTGTTTGGGCTTCTCGACGGGCTTGTGGGCCCGCGGGACGAAGGCATTGTACCACGAGTCTTCGTACATGCCAGCGGGATTGGAGAGGGGAGATGTGATGATATTGCTCGGTATGCTATTGCTATTGCTCGGACTTTTTGCAAAGCCCAAAAGTCAACTCTACTCGCTTGTGCGTTGCTGGAAATGGGTGTGGGGTCTTATCTAATCAATCCGACGCGCTAGGCATATTGACCTTGTGGCGGAGCTCTGATTAGGCTTAGCGTGATAGCTTGTGGTTAAAGCATCTTCTAAAAACTTCTAAGCTAATAGAAAGCAAGCACAAACTTCTAGAAACTCTAGAGCTAATTAGAGGCTGCTAAGAGCTAATCTACTTAAAGTATCTAAAGAAATTTAGTTTAACATACCCCACAGGCGAGTTACTCACACACCTGAGTTGCTTACTTTTGCTAATACCTGTAAGGACGGAGCTCTGTACCACTACGCCAATACAACCAAAAAGGTGCGAATAATCAACCAACAGTTAATTATTGCGTACAGAATAGTATATATACCCGTCGCACGTAAGCACCATCTCGGCCTTACACGTAAGCGCCATCCTGGCCTTACAATACCATACTAAACTACCCTTCCTACACTAATGTAACAGCACAGGCAAGACAATGGGTCCGAATGCGGTGGGAATCCACTCAGAGGCATATGGGAGTGCGTGGGGACTTAGAACCTAGGAATTTCTATTAACACCTATAGGCCTTGTATAAAGGATACTAGAAAACTACTGTTACAACCCACGATTGGGCCGTAAGCTATCAACCTCCAATGCCCCACTGTTTGAACGAACAAGGATGGAGTCTCTCTGTTTTCCCGCCCGACAAGTCACGTGACCTGACGGACAAGGAATAGACAGAACTATTAGACTGATGCACAGTTGAATGCATTATCTAATAAGCAGGAGATGTTTGCATGCTATGCGCGCTGTTAGAACAGCAACCTAACAAGCGCGCACTGTAACGGCGCAGGCAAGACAATGGGTCCGAATGCGGTATGAATCCACTCAGAGGCATATGGGAGTGCGTGGGGACTCAGAGACCTGGGAATACCAATGACACCTATAGGCCTTGTACGTAGGATATCAGAAAACTACCGAGCTAGCTACGGGGCGAGGTGCGACTAAATACATGAGGGAATAGGGGTAACAGCAGGGGGCAGGGCAGAGTCGGGGCCAGGTCGAGTCAGGGTCGAGCCAGGGTCGGAGCTGATACGGGGACCCTTCGGATGGGTTCCGGGCGACCCGAGATGGAACGAGAATCGTTACACGCACAACGCGTAAAGCGCGCAAACTTATGTATATAGTTTAAGATCCTAACTACCTTTAAAAGTTATAATTAAAGTTTAGTTTATTATTATATAGACTAAGTAGCATTACTACTTTTTAATAAAAAGTAATACTAATAGTATATTTTACACTATATATACCTCTTATCTTATTCCTACCCTAGAACTGTTTAACCTAAGCACCTTATACTGCTGTTAAAGAGTAAACTATAGTTAGCTGCACCTCTTAGCTCTAGCAACTACGCCCTAACAGACTGTACACCTGTCTACGCCTAAGTTCTCTCTCTCTCTAAACACCTAACTTTCTTTTTGTAACAATTCTCATGAATCGTTCCATCTCGGGTCGCCCGGAACCTATCCGAAGGGTCCCCGTATCGGCTCCAACCCTGGCTCGACTCTGGCTCGACCCTGACTCGACCTGGCCCCGACTCTGCCCTGCCCCTGCTGTACCCCTATTCCTCCATGTATTTAGTCGCACCTCGCCCCTGTAGCTAGCTTGGTAGTTTTCTGATATCCTTTGTACAAGACCTATAGGTGTTAATGGAAATTCCCAGGTTCTAAGTCCCCACGCACTCCCATATGCCTCTGAGTGGATTCCCACCGCATTCGGACCCATTGTCTTGCTTGTGCCGTTACACTTTTAGGCTTTAAGTCCTTTAGACACCATTTCTTTAAAGTAAAGATTATAATATTAATTACTACTTTTTAATAAAGTATAAATTTTTATAATACTTTAACTAACTTAAAAATAACTAGCGCCTTTTTTACTAGCACAAGCTAAGTTCTAACTCTAAATAAAAAAGAAATAAATTAATAGCTAAATAATATAAAAGATAAATTAGGTAAACTAAAGCAAATGCTAGCATAATTAATAAATTAATAGCTAATAATAAATTCTTAGATCTAAGCCTTTTAACTTAAAGTATTAAATCTTAGAAATATAGCCTAAAAAAAACTAAGGGTAGACTTTAAGAAAACTCTAAAACTAGCACTTCTTAAGCCTTTTACTAGAAGTGTAAAGGACCTTACACCTTTTTTTATATAATGCTACCTTTATATGTAGTATAATAAAGGTGCTTTTTAAACTAATTAAAAAAAATTTCTTAGATAAAACTTTACTTAAAAAGCTTTTTTACTATTTAGTTTTAACCTTACATAAATAGCTAAATAAATTTTAAGTCTAATAAAAAACTCTTTTAATAGACATAAAAAAATCTTTAGTAGTATTAACTTTTTAAAAAAGCCTTAACGTACCTAACAGGTTAGCCGGCCACACAGGTTAGCCGGCTACTTTTGCTAAGCCTCTACTAAACTCTACCTATCTACATAATGCCTTAACAACAACACTAAATTAAATCTTCTAAAGAACGTTAGATACAGCTTACTCTTTAGGCTTTTAAATAAGACTTAAAACTCTTCTTATAACGCGCTGCAGCTATCTATAATGTCTTTTACACAACACTAAGTAATTAACGCGCTAGACAGCCTTTACAAGTAAAATGCTAGCCTAAATTAAAGAATCTAACTAAGCTTAAAAAAAAGGTAGTTGTTAAGTACATACTTAAGCTTATTACACATAGATTTCCCTTTAGGCTTGCAGCTGTAGCTAATATAGCTAATTCCTTGCCTACAGAGCGTAATCTAGGCTAGGTTAGCTTAAACTAGCCTAGTATGTAGGTTAAGCACTGCTTTAAGTTTATAATAAAGTTTAATTATAACGTACCTAACAGGTTGGCCGGCCACACAGGTTGGCCAGCCACTTTTGCCAAGCCCCTACTAAAACTACTCTATTCTCTCGCAAAACAGCCTACTTTAGCCCTATATAAAGTAATACAACATAAGATATTATTTAGAGTCTACTTCTACTACTTACTTACATGTACGTAAGTTATGCCTAGTTTAATTACACTACTTATATTACCTTTAACTTAGCTTACCTTCTTTAGCGCGCACTTGTGTCTTTAGCTTCTTCTTATTACTATGCGCTTTAAACTCTTTTAGAGTAGTTAGATAAGCTTTATTCTTAACTATTAAGGTTTTTTTTGCCTAAATTTACTTTCTTTTATGTAATTTATATTGCATAGCAGCTTTATTTACTGCTTAAAGCTCTGTAATTTTATAGCCTACTTTATTATATTAATGCCCTAGATAACTATTATCTACTTTTTATTACTTTACTATATTGCCTTTAGCTGTTTTTATTTCTTTAAAGCTGTAATAACTACTCTAGTTAATATCTAGCTTATTATAAAGCCTAACTTATTAAAGTTATACTTATTTTTATTCTAGATACTGTACTTAGCTTTTATGTTAGCTACTAGGTAAAACTAGCCCTAGATAACCTTTAGATTCTTATAAAGCGCTCTTTTATAATTATACTTATAATTAAACTTTATTATAAACTTAGAGCAGTGCTTAACCTACATACTAGTCTAGTTTAAGCTAACCTAGCCTAGATTATGCTCTGTAGGCAAGGAATTAGCTATATTAGCTACAGCTGCAAGCCTAAGAGGAAATCTGTGTGTAATAAGCTTAAGTATATACTTAACAACTACTTTTTTTTTAAGCTTAGTTAGATTCTTTAATTTAGGCTAGCATTCTACTTGTAAAGGCTGTCTAGCGCGTTAATTGCTTAGTGTTGTGTAAGAGACATTATAGATAGCTGTAGTGTGTTATAAGGAGAGTTTTAAGTTTTATTTAAAAGCCTAAAGAGCAAGCTGTATCTAACGTTCTTTAAAAGATTTAATCTAGTGTTGTTGTTAAGGCATTATGTAGATAAGTAGAGTTTAGTAGAGGCTTGGCAAAAGTGGCCGGCCAACCTGTGTGGCCGGCCAACCTGTTAGGTACGTTAAGTATAATTATAAAAAAGTGCTTTATAAAGATCTAGAAGTTATCTAAGGCTAGTTTTGCCTAGTAGCTAATATAAAAGCTAAGTATAGTATTTAAAATAAAGACAGGTATAACTTTAACAAGTTAGGCTTTATAATAAGCTAGATATTAACTAGAGTAGTTATTATAGCTTTAAAGAGATAAAAATAGCTAAAGGTAATATAGTAAAGTAATAAAGAGTAGATAATAGTTATCTAGAGCATTAATATAACAAGGTAGGCTATAAGATTATAGAGCTTTAAGCAGTAAATAAGGCTACTACATAATATAAATTACATAAAAGAAAGTAAATTTAGGCAAAAAAAACTTTAATAGTTAAGAATAAAGCTTATCTAACTACTTTAAAGGAGTTTAAAGTGCGTAGTAATAAGAAAAAGCTAAAGACACAGGTGCGCGCTAAAGAAGGTAAGCTAAGTTAAAGGTAATATAGACAGTGTAATTAGACTAGGCATAACTTACATATATATAAGTAAGTAGTAAAAGTAGACTTTAAATAATATCTTATGTTATATTACTTTATATAGGGCTAAAGTAGCCTGTTTTGTAAGAGAATAGAGTGGTTTTAGTAGAGGCTTAGCAAAAGTGGCTGGCTAACCCGTGTGGCCAGCTAACCTGTTAGGTACGTTAACTACTATTTATAAACTAGTAAATTAAAAAGAAATAGTAGTTAATAAAATAAACTTTTTATAATAAAAAAAAGAATAATTTAACACTACATAGCTTACTTCTGCAAACAACTAGCTATCTGCAGATAGATAGACTAAAAAGCTATAAGTAGAATATTCTATAATAGACTAAATAACATAGTTAAAAATAAATTTATACATAATAAAAAACTAAAGACTTTAAAAAAATTTATTAAGTAAGTTATATTTAAGTATTACTTAATATTTTTTACTAAAGAGTAAGATACTTAGAGATTTTTATTTAAAAGTGTTTTTTATTTATAGCTCTAGCTTAACTATTTCTAATTATATATAGCTATTCCTAAATTTAATTAATAAGGCGTCTACTAAAAAAGACTTTAAAGAGGTTTTTCTTTACTTAGTATAGTATGTCTTATTAGTCTACTTAGTTAGAGTTAATAGTAGTAAATGTGCATCTGCTGTCTATTAGCGCTACTTCTTTTCTTTTATTAAAAGTAAATTTTATAGTAAGGCTTTTACAAATTCCTTATTTTACTACTACTAGAACTTTAGTGTTATAAAAGATTTCTTTATAGTTAAAGGTATTATTTAGCTTAACATTTTCTATGTTTTTTTTATGTTTGTCTATCTAGTCTGTTTAGATCCTATACTGCTAATGTTCTTAGATTATGTAGTTGTCTAGTAGGCAATCTCTATTCTTAATTTAATAATGTTAGGGAAGCTAGTTATTTTATCTATATGTGTCTGTACGTAAGTACAACTGCGTCTGTACACGCGTACAGCTAAATTAGGTTGCCTGAAACGTTAGCTATCTAGCCTATGCGTTAGGGGCTATGTGTACTTAAGAACCCTCTTTCTTTATATAAAAAAAGAGGGTAGTAGTTAATAATAAATTTTTTTTACTTACTTACCTTTTAGTACGCCTCTTAGGCGTATGTTTGTTTAATTAAACCTAAGTTAACTAACACTAATTAGTCTATTAATAAACTATTTACTGTGTGCGTAGCTACACAGAGGATATTGTTCTTAATAGACAGATTTATAAGAATTAATAAAACTGCTACTATATAAGAAGCTTACTCCTACTGCGTGCGTAGCTACGCAGAGAGGGCTTAGACGCTTACACCTACTGCGTGCGTAGCTACACAGAGAGGGCGTAAATAAGCCTTATGCGCGCCCCTAAATTAACTAATTACATAAAGACAAGATTAGCAACTTACTGCGTGCATAGCTACATAGAGAGGGCTTACTACTAAGCCTTTATGCGCTCTAGAGCTTCTTATTAATATAGGCTATGTAACTACTTACCTACTGCGTGCGTAGCTACGCAGAGGAGATAATACAGGCTGCATAATTAGAAACCTACTGTGTGTGTAGCTATGTAGAGGAGGCTTCTTATTAGCAGCCTACTTTATTAACACCCCCTCTTTAATTAATTGCCTGCATAAGAGGCAATAACTAACTAACACTTTCTTTTTTTCCCTCTCTAGAGATTAATTGCTTGCATAGAAGGCAACTAACTAACACCTTCTTTCTTTTTTTTTCCCTTCTAGAGATTAATTGCTTGCACAGAAGGCAACTAACTAACACCTTCTCTTTCTCTTTTACCCCCCTAGAGATTAATTGCTTGCATAGAAAGTAATTAACTTACACTTTTTTCTAAGCTATAGTGTCTTTGTACACCTTATATAAAAAGTTATTAGAGGTTATATGTGTGTCTAAAACAATTCTACATAAAAAAGTAGATTTAGATCTTCTATATAATAAAATAAATATAGACTCTTCTTTACTAAAATAATAAGCTTTATATATAGTGTACATCTTCTTAGACATGTGTAAGCTGCTAAAAGAAAGGTATACACTATAAAAGTAGAATAACTTTAAAAGATAAATAATATATAATTTTAATACTTTTTCTTATATAGTTAAGTAAAAACTTTTTTTTACTTTAGCTAAGCATAAGCACTATCTTAAAAGTAAGTTAAATTATACATAAGCTAAAAAGCTAAGAGATATTATAAATAAAAAAAGCACTAAAGGTTAGCGTTAAAAAAGAAAGTAAAAAAGTAATAAAAAAAAGTAAAATTAACATATAAATAAGTAAGTAACTTTATAAAAGTAAAAAGTTACTAGTGTTTATACATAAGTACAGCTGCGTCTGTACACCTGTATAGCTAAATTAAGTTGCCTAAAACATTAGCTATCTAGCCTGTGCGTTAGAGGCTATGTGTACTTAAGAACCCTTTTTCTTTATATAAAAA
Source organism: Lindgomyces ingoldianus (assembly GCF_010093535.1). Taxonomy (NCBI): domain Eukaryota; kingdom Fungi; phylum Ascomycota; class Dothideomycetes; order Pleosporales; family Lindgomycetaceae; genus Lindgomyces; species Lindgomyces ingoldianus. The sequence goes on from NW_022985193.1 coordinate 96,950, forward strand.
GAGAGGGCAGTAGTTAATAACAAGAAGATCTTTGCCTACTTACCTCTTAGTACGCCTCTTAGGCGGACGTTTGTTTGATTAAACCTAGGTTAACTAACAATATGCCTTTTACTAAAAGTAGTAAAAAGTGCAGCTTTTATATTCCTTACAGTTAGTCTATGCTTCTTGTTTATAGCTTAGTCTTGTGCTATAATATAAGCAGCTTAGCATTTTACATTAGGTTGCTGTTTCTTTTAAGGTGTTATTTTCTATAGGGTTTTCTTTTACTAATTATAGCCACTATCCTGCTTAATACTTTATAGGCTAATGTTATACATAATATTAATTAGTGCATAGGTACTACTTTGTTCGGCATTCTTTTAAGTTTATGTAGACTAGTACTAGCTGTACTTGTAAAGATGGGATGGTAAGTAGCACGGATAGCACTGAGAGCGAAGCTTGGCAGCGATTCGAATGTAAAGATGGGATGGTAAGTAGCACGGATAGCACCGAGAGCGAAGCTTGGCAGCGATTCGAATGTAAAGATGGGATGGTAAGTAGCACAGATAGCACTGAGAGCAAGCTTTCGGAGAAAGATAGGAGTGTATTGTAAGAGAGACGAATCGCTGCCAAGCTTCGCTTGTCAGGATTCATGCTTATATACGAAGCACAGGTCATACGACCTCCAAACAGGTCAGGTGAGGCCATACTGGCCCGTTCTGGGACATCCGGCCTTACAGTACTTAGGTCTATCTAGAGTATTCTTTTATCTTAATAATTTGCAGAGAATGTGTTTTATATCTACATTTAGATTCTTTATATTATTTACTTCTATATAAAATGCAGTACTAGTTAATTTATTATAATTTAAGTTCTTTCTTAGTTATTATAAGTGCTAGAGGCAGCGTCCTAGATCTTTTATAGTAGAGTTATAAAGTATAAAGTAACATGCTTTACTATTGTCAGATATGCGCACCTACTGTCAAGACAGGAGGAATGTCACGGTTATGTTACAGTTATCCAACCCCTGAGTACCCTAAGGGCTTGGCACGGGGTATATAGGCTCCTCGGCCTCCGTACCTCTGCCTCCGACTCTAAGGTTTACTCTCGTTACCCCCTATCCTGCATTCCCTCTCTGTGACCTGTGTTTCCTGCTCGATACCTCTCACAAGGAACGCTTGACGAAAGCTGCTACATAGTACAAGCAATAAGCTCGAACAGTATGTTGCTGCAAATTGCTGCATGTTGCAGCAAATTGCAGCATTTTGCAGCATTTTGCAGCATTTTGCAGCATTTTGCAGCATTTTGCAGCATGTTGCAGCATTTTGCAAGCTGGTCGCGCATAGGGCAAGTGCGCGAGGGACTCGGATCGGCAAAACAAAAAGCCGAGCAACACGAGTAGAGCAGAAAAAGAATCGATAAATCAATACAATCAATCATCATCCCATACATCATATCTAAACCCATCATTCATCTTAGGAAGCCTAGAAACAGTGCTTTAATCTAACAACTATTTAAGGCCTTTTTTATTTCTAAGAATTTTTTTTAAAGAACTTTTATCTCTTAGTTTTGTTTAAGATACTATAATGTATTTTAGTAATGTTTAAGATAACTTTATATATGTTTATATTATTATTAATGTAGACCTTATAGTATTCTTTCTTATAATAGTTGTAATTATAGGCTTCTTTACATTTCTAATATTTACTGTAATAAAATTAGCAAGCTAGCTTTTTTATAAGTATACCTATTATTAGTTATTCTAAAGAGAATTAGTTCTCTTTTTATTTTATGTTTTTAATGTAGTTTACTACTTATGTTAAGTTACACTATTCTTTAAAAACAGCAGCTTATTTAATTACTTAGAGAACTTCTTAGTTATCCTGTGACAGCGTGTACCGCCTCACATGCTCTGCGGCATCAGCTCCCTCGCTTGCGCAACGAGTAGCACGCTAGTGCTACGAGTAGCGCCTTGGCAGGGGGCACACATGTATATTTAAACTCGCAGAGCAGCTCCTCTGCTCCTTAGTTTAATCTAGTTGAGTTACACCACCTCTTGCTTGTAGCTTGAGCATGCCGACCGTGACATATCCTAAACTTTTACCTTCTAGTAATTCCTAGAATAGTTTAGTAGTTTATAGTTAGCTTTACATCTCTAGTAGAGTTGTTTATTAAGTTTATTATAAATTTCTTTTAACATTAGCTCTTATTTAGCACGCATAGCTTTTATAGCTAGTTCTTTATCTTTATTCTTTAGGTTTCTAAAGTCTAGACATTTTTAGTAGAAGTAGCTTACTTTTTTGTAGTTTAGATAGGCTTTTTTCTTAAGCTATTTCTTTTATTCTTTACTTAGAGGTAGTCTGTTACTTTTAGAAGAACTCTTGCTTTTTTTTTAAAAGTACTATATATATGTTTTGCATAACTAAGGTCTATTAGTTCTTTATTGTATTAAAAAGCTTTCTTCTTTTTAGGTGTCTACATAGACTTCTATATTATTATGCCTATTTTTTTTTCTTTTTAACATTTTATATGTCTCTTGTTATAGGTTATTACTTAGTTAATAAATTTCTTTAGAGTTTTTAGTTTTTTATTATATATAAATTTATTCTTAACTAAAGTATTTAGCTAATTATAGAACATTCTACTTATAGCTTGTTAGTCTGTTTATCTGCTAATAGCTAGTTATTTGTAGAAGCAAGCTATGTAGTGTTAGACTATTCTTTTTATTTATTTTAGAGTGTTTATGTCACGGTTATGTTACAGCTATCTAACCCCTGAGTACCCTAGGCTTGGCACGGGGTATATAGGCTCCTCGGCCTCTGTACCTCTGCCTCCGACCCTAAGGTTTACTCTCGTTACCCCCCCTATCCTGCATTCCCTCTCTGTAACCTGTGTTTCCTGCTCGATACCTCTTACAGTTTATCTTATTAACTGCTGTTTTTTTTTTTAATTAACTAATTTATAAATAGCAGTTAAGGCTTCTTTAAAAGAGTTAATGCTACTAAAAAAAAAATTTATTTCTAAAAAAAAAGTTTCTTTATTAGTTTTAAAATCTATTTAGCTATTAGCATAAAGTTAAAACTATATTACTAAAGAGCCTTCTAAGTAAAGTTCTATTTAGGAAATTATTTCTTTATAAGTTTAAAAGGCACTCTTATTATATTACATATAAAGGTAGTATTATGTAAAAAATAGCTTAAGATTCTTTACACTTTTAGTAAAGGCTTTAAAAAGTGTAAGTTTTAATGTCTTTTTAGAATTTACACTTAGCTTTTTCTAGGCTGCATTTCTTAAGTTTAATACTTTAAGTTAGAGGTTTTAGATCTAAGCATTTACTATTACTAGTCTATAGTTTACTAACTAGGCTAATAGTTACTTTAGTTTAGCAATCTTATTTTTTATGTTGTTTAGCTGCTTAGTTAGCGCTTTTTTATTTAAAGTTAGAATCTAGCTAGTGCTTACTAGTAAGGCGCTAATTATTCTCTAGTAAGTAGAGGTAATATAAAGATTTATACTTTATTAAAGAAGGTAATTAATGTTATAGTTTTAACTTTAAAGAAATAGTGTCTAAAGAACTCTAGGCCTATAAAAGAAAGTTAGAAGGGTAGAGAGAAGAGAACTTAACCTTAAGCAGGTGTATAGTCTGTTAAGGCGTAGTTACTAAAGTAAGAAGAGGCAGCTAACTATAGTTTACCCTATAATAGCAGTATAAGGCGCTTAGGTTAAACAGTTTCTTAAGTAGAATAAGAAAGAAAGTATATATAGTGTAAGATATATAATTAGATTACTTTTATTTAAAAGTAGTAATGCTACTTAGTCTATATAAAAAATAAACTAACTATTAATTATAGCTTTTAAGTAAAGTTAGAATCTTAAACTATATACATAGAGTTGCGCGTTGTTAAGCGCTAATAATTGCTTAGTGTAGCAGCCTTCTGTTGCGCGCACTAGCGCTTATCTGCGCTTAAACATCCTGCGCTTATTAGACAACACACTCTGCTACGCATTAGTCTAATAGCTTAGTCTATTCCTTATCTGTTAAATTACGTAATTTGTTAGGCAAGAAGTTAAAGACTTTCTATTCTTAATTGTTTAAACTATAGGGCGCTGCTAACTAGTTGCTTACAGTCTAATTACAGGTTGTAACAGTGCTGTAGAAGCAGGTTTAGCTATTAACATAAATTATTAATTAACTCTAAGAGGCTTGCCTTAGCTAAAGTGTATTTTAATTCTAGAATTAGAGAGTAGTTAGTTAGACATTAGCAGTTACTTTTAATTTTAATAAGTTATTAGTAGTCTTTAAGTTTTTACCTTAGCACACTTTTTATAACTTTTCTTAAAGCAATTTTAATTATAGAGGATAGAAATTTCTAAACTTAAAGGCTTTAGTTAATAAAAAGTCTCTAGAATTCTATTTATAAACTAAATAGTTTAATATAATAGTGTGTAAGTATTATAACCTAAACTAAATTAGGCGCGTCTTAGGCTTAGATGTAGTTAAATAAATAATTAGTGTAATATTATTAATAAAGCTATTACTAGTAAAAGTAAGTTTTCTAATATAATGTAACAGCACAGGCAAGACAATAGGTCTAAATGCAGTAGGAATCTACTTAGAGGCATATAGAAGTGCGTGGGGACTTAGAACCTAGGAATGCCATTAACACCTATAGGCCTTGTATAAAGGGATATTAGAAAACTACTAAGCTAGCTACAGGGGCGAGGTGCGACTAAATACATGAAGGAATAGGGGTACAGCAGGGGGCAGGGCAGAGTCGGGGCCAGGTCGAGTCAGGGTCGGAGCCGATACGGGGACCCTTCGGATAGGTTCCGGGCGACCCGAGATGGAACGATTCATGAGAATCGTTACACTATGTATTTAGTTGTACCTCTCCCCTGTAGCTAGCTTAGTAGTTTTCTAATATCCTTTGTACAAGGCCTATAGGTGTTAATGGAATTCCTAGGTCATTGAGTCTCCACGCACTCCCATACCGTATTTTATCAGCTGACGCTCGGCCCCACCTGACGCACACCCCACCACACACAACTACTCCCCTCATTTTCATAACTACTACAGCTATAAGCATGAAATTTTAAATATAAGGAATTATATATATATTAAGCTAAAATATAGTGAAAATTTTTTATATAATAGCTTTAATTGTATAATATATAATATATAAATTTTTTACTTAAAAAGCTTTATATTTAAATAAAATAGGTATTAATAATATAAAATATAGATATTTACTTTTTAATACTTTTATTATATGTATGTAAAAGTATTTATGTAGGAATTATATTAATATAAAAGCTATTTACTATATAATAATACTTTAAAATATTAGATATTTTTTAAAATATATACAATTATATACGTAACTAAAACCTTATTATTATATAAAAAACTTATTATAACGTACTTCATAGGCGAGTTGCTCACACACCTAAGTCGCTTACTTTTGCCAAGACCCCACTAAACCACTCTTCCTACACTAATGCATTCCCCACAACACTACTTAAACGCGCTAAAAGAATGTTAGATACAGCTTACGCTCTAAGCTTTTAAATAAGACATAAAACTCTTAAAGAAATGTGCTATAGCTATGTGTAGAGTCCTATAAAAGACAATAAATAACTACAGCGCTAGACAACCTTTACAAGCTAATTCTACAGCTAAATTACAAAGGCTAGGTAATAAAAAGGAGTAGGTAATTGTTAAGACTATACTTAAGCTATATGCGCGAGGAATTTCCCCTTAGATAGCATTTATAGCTAATATAGCTAATTCTTTGCGCGCTAAGCGTAATCTAGGCTATGTTCGCATAAACTAGCCTAGTATGTTTGTAAAGTGTTATTTAGAGCTTAAAGTAAAGTTTTAAGCGTAAGTATAGTTAAGAGATATCTAGCTAATTATAAACTTTATCTTGCTAAACTTGTACATGTTATTATCCTAGATGCTAT